>NW_008682276.1:65801-70708 GCF_000695815.1 Acanthisitta chloris
CCCCGCCAGTTCCCCCTCGCACCACGTCCAAGCCGCTGATCTCGGTGACGGCGCAGAGCAGCACGGAGTCCACGCAGGACGCCTACCACGACAGGACACAGAGGATATCCCCGTGGCCACAGGACGGGCGAGGCATGTACAACTCCACCGACAGCCTGGACAGCACCAAGGCCATGAACCTGGCGCTGGAGACGGCGGCGGCGCAGCGCCACGCGGCCGAGGGCTCCTCCGTACGCACCAGCGACAAGGCCATCCTCGTCTCCAAGGCAGAGGAGTTCCTCAAGAGTCGCCGCTCCTCCATAGGGATCCAGGTAGCCTGTCCCTAACTTCTGCCTGTTGTCCTGGGTTAACCCCAGCAGCAGCCAAGCCCCACACAGGCAGTCACTCACTGCCACCAGTGGGATGGGGAGAGTGGGAAGGGTGAGAGCTAGTAACTCCTGGGTTGAGATAAAGACAATTTAATACGGAGAGCAAAAGCTGCAAACACAAGCAAAGCAAAACTAGGAGTAATTCCCTGCTTCCCTTGGGCAGGAGGTGTTCAGCACCTCCAGGAGAGCAGGGACCATCACCTGTGATGGTTCCTTGGGGAGACAAACACCATCACTCCAAACATCCTCCCCTTCCTCCTCCTTCCTCCCACTGCACACCCTGAGCATGATGTGCTATGGTGTGGAATATCCCTTGGGTCAGGTTGGGTCACCTGTCCCAGCTGTGTCTCCTCCCAACCTCCCATGCAGCCCCAACTCCCTTGCCATGTGGCAGTGTGGGAAGCAGCAAAGGCCTTGGCTCTGGGTCAGCTCTGCTCAGCAACAACAAACACATCTCTGCATTACCAACCCTGTGCTCAGCACAAATCCCAAACACAGCCCCACACTAGCCACTGGGAAAAAAGTTAGCTCTGTCCCAGCCCAAACCAGCAGAAAAGCCAACTGATTTTAGATACTGGGAGGGATTTGCTGTGGCTCCATAATGTGTTTGCAGCAGTAGTTGAAACCAGTGGGAAGCGCCCCAACTCCCTTGCCATGTGGCAGTGTGGGAAGCAGCAAAGGCCTTGGCTCTGGGTCAGCTCTGCTCAGCAACAGCACAAACATCTCTGCATTACCAGCTCTGTGCTCTGCACAAATCCCAAACACAGCCCTGTCCTAGACACTGAAAGCAAGTGCACTCCAGCCCAGCCCAAAGCAGCACACTGTGATGCATTGCTTGTCTTCTCGCTGTAAATAGCATCGAATGAGTCATTCAGCTTCACCGGTTCTAATTATCTAACAAACAACCCCTGGCTGCTTAGCAGTAATTGTAATTCACATCATGGCAACGTGGCTGCACGGAAAAGTCTTTGGCTAATACACTGTGCTTGGAAGAAAATGAATGAATAAATCTCTAGGGAGGTTATCTGTCATTAACACTTGATGTGAAAATTATACTGCAGAGCTACAGGTGAACAGCATGTTCATCTCCTTCCCTCCGTGAATTCACAGGCCTTTTTATAGCATTACACCAGCTTCAAAGTGCTTGGCAGTATTTTTTCCATTATCTTTCTCTCCTGACCTTGGAAAATGTGTAATGCCACTGGATCTTCAATTATTCTACCTAAGAGGAGGTTAGTCGTGCTGGGAAGAAGGGCCCAAGGAAGAGAAAGAAACGTGCTGATGTAGATCTGGCATAATTACAGATGGCAAGTAATGAAATAGCTTTAATAAACAGTCTTTGCCCATCAAAACCCACAATGTTTATCTCACCTGGCAAAATGTGTGTCAGACTGTGGAAAGCTCAGTCAAGTTCTTTTGTTTCAGAGAAATGAAAGAAGACAATTCCAGATGCAAATTTTGATTGCTATTCCAGAAGTACTAGGTAGCTGGCAATGGTCATTTGTTTGCATCTCTAGGAAATATCAAGTAGGAGCAAGGAAAGCTGAACTTTTGCAAAGAATGCAAAGTCCTTGGAGGCAGGATGAGAGAAAATTTCAGCTTCTGTTTGGATAATACTCCCTTTTACATCACTGGGGTCACTTCTGTGCTTAAAAATCTCTACTTCTACGGCCAGATCTGCCATAGAGGAAATGCCACTTATTTTGGCATAGTTGCAGGTATTGTGGAGACAGCGACACAGAGCTCAGGAAGGCAAGAGTCCTTGTGGGAGAGCTCAGTGCGTGGCTGTTCATCCACCAGTGTGTTATTTTCTTTAAAGAGCAGTAACTCTGTTTCCATTCACTTCACAGTGCAGTCAGAGAAAACGGTTTGGGTTTAGAGTGTCACAGCCACTGGTTAAACCTCATGGGTTAACGTTTTAGCTGGGGTAATTTTGCTGTTCCAGAATGTGTTAGGCTGATGGAAGGAAGCAGCTTTGCCAGCAAGATGCTTGCCCAGCTCTCCACAGAAAAGCTTTTGCTGCTGATTCTCCAGATGCAGAAGATGAGAAAGCAGTGTAAGGACAACGGGAAAATATTCAGATGGCTACTTTTCAAATGCTTTGCAGAGTAATTAGTGTATTCTAAACTGTTCACAGAAGTGGCTTAGCAGATAACGGCAAAAGGCCCAAAGGAGCAGCAAGTAATCTTTGGTACCTTTTAGCCCCTAACACAAAACTTCCTCTTCAGAAAGGAAAAATGTCTAGTGTTGTTCTTATCTCTCCTGTACAGTGTGCACAGAAGTGTTTATCAGTGTTGGTGTCTTGCTTTGGTCAGTGCAGATACTCCAGTAATTAATTCTGGAACTTTGATTCCATCCCTTGAGCCTATTTCTTGCTGCAGGTGATGACCAGCACCTTTCACTGTGTTCTGACCCTCCTTGATGTGTGAGGTGTAATCACATGTGCTGATAACGCACAAAAACCCCTGTGTGAGGATTTCCCTGGAGGCAGAAGATCTTCCATGGCAACTTCTCATCTTGGCCTGTAACTCTGGAGCTCAAATGCACCAGGCAAAAGGCAAATGTTGTTTGCAGCAGCACATCTTAGAAGGATGAGCTGGTTTTTATCTTCTGAGGAATACAAAGTGCTTGGTTGTACCACTCGGCATTAGATAAGGTAAAAATTGCGACAGGATCCTCAGATAATGTTTTAGCCATTTGGGATTTTTTGCATCAGTAAGTTTCAAATGTTTCCTTAGTGTGAGAAAGACATTTCTGCAGTATTTTTGAACAGAAAATGCATTTTTTGGTGTTTCTGTTGCAAGGTTTGTAAGGGATAGAAACACAGGGTAGAACACTCCTATTGCAAACTATGCAAACAGTAATTTATGCCCTCAAAATGAAGTTGGAGTATTTCATTACTTTTAGACTTCTGCACCAAAGTACCTTGGAAAAGGATGGTTTTTATTTGCATATTTCCTTGACTGACTAAATGACTTGTTTCCTTATTAGCGTGCTATGCCAGGGTAATGCATTGGATTTGCATCTATTTGCATTAATTAATTTGCTATCAGGATGGCTAATTTGTGCTTTTTTTAATGCTCCACTCCTTTAACACATTGATGTGCCCAAGGAGCTTCATAATGGAGCAGAGAGGCACAAAGATGCAGAGTGATCGGCGCTGCCTCTGCGTATGGAAACGCTGTGGATCCAGCCTGGAACTCCCATGGCTTTGGCATGGACATTTGTGTGGTGCACATGGAATGGAAAGTCAGAGAATCAGAGTCGGTGAGGTTGGAAGGGACCACAGTGGGACACATTGATGTGCCCAAGGAGCTTCATAATGGAGCAGAGAGGCACAAAGATGCAGAGTGATCGGCGCTGCCTCTGCGTATGGAAACGCTGTGGATCCAGCCTGGAACTCCCATGGCTTTGGCATGGACATTTGTGTGGTGCACATGGAATGGAAAGTCAGAGAATCAGAGTCGGTGAGGTTGGAAGGGACCACAGTGGGTCACTGGTCCCGTCCCAAGCAGAGTCTGATCCATCATCCTTTACTAAAGCCCTGGGATACCAGGGATGTGCCATAGGATTGGTATTCACGTGCACATGGAGCTCAAGTTCCTAGGGATGCACTGGACTTACTGTGAAGCTCAGTGGTGTCTGTAGGGACAGAGCACAGCACAGGCAGTAACTCATTTCAGGGTATTGGAGTCCTATCCCAGATGGGAATTTTGAACAGAAAACATATTTTTTTCTAGGAAATAGCTGGTTTTCTTCTGTTTTGTTCTGTTTTTCACCACCATATTTAAATCAAGAGAAAAATTGCCAGACCTGTCAGTAGGCACTGGGGGAAAAAATGGCGATTTCTAAACTCAAATGAGTTGCCAAACTACTGATTTTGAGATTAAAAATGTGGTCAGCAACCTCGAGAATATATATCTAGCAAAAAAGAAATAATAAAACTCTTGTAACACTAGTAGCTATAAACTTCATACCTGTCTTCTACCATGGCAGCAGAAGACTCAGCAAGGTATTTGACTTCAAATGGGGAGTAGAGATTGTTGAGAGTAAAATAAGCACTAAGTCAGAACAGAGTTGTTGCTAGGATATATTTGCAGGGATTTTCCTTGCTCTTTGGCACCCTGGTATAATGCTCATGATTAACATTCCCAAACTGTTCTAGTTACAAAGCATCTCCTATTAAAAGCGTTTGGAATAGGAAATATATGAGAAAACATGTCAAGAAATTGCTCCTTATTTACTTCAAGTATTTCAAAACATCCAGTCCTTTGTTTCTTCTCTGTTTAAAAGACATCAAAACTTCTCAGGATGAACAGAAACCATGGAAATGAGTAAGATGGCAGTGAGTGCTGTAAGTGTGAAGGCTGATTCATGGTGGTATTTTTGGAGCTGAGCACTAATTGCAGAGTAGAGAATGGACTCTGTCGTCTTCATTCATCATCAGATCACGCTTCAGAGTACTGAGGGTTCTTCATTTAATCTCCAAAATCTTCATTAAACATAGAATTGTAGAATTTAAGGGTTTGAATGGACCTT
>NW_008682277.1:0-22458 GCF_000695815.1 Acanthisitta chloris
CTACAACTCTGTGACAGGAGGTTGTAGTCAAGTGGGAGCTGGTCTCTTCTTGCAGGCAACTCCCAGCAGTAGGACAAGAGGGCACAGACTCAAGTTCTGCCAGGGGAGGTTTAGGTTGGATATTAGGAAGAGATTTTTTACAGAAAGAGTAGTCAGACATTGGAATGGGCTGCCTGGCGAGATGGAGGATTCACTGCCCCTGGAGGTTTTCAAGATGAGCCTGGATGTGGCACTTAGTGTCATGGTCTAGTAATGATGGTAGGGTTGGACTCGATGATCTTTGAGGTCTTTTCCGACATGGATGATTCTATGATTCTATGATTTGCTTATCCATTACTGACACAAACACTAATGGGACAGTGTAGGCAATGTAGTGCAAGGCTAAGTGCTATCATAGCACCTGCACTGTATCTTTTGCACCTTTGATTTCCTTCACATTGTGCACCACAGAAGGTGAGTGAGGCTGAGCTGTTCAGTAGCACTGTTACCTGGAAGCCTCTGGCCATTACAGCACATTGGAGGACTTTTCAGTTATAACATGCTATCTTCCTCATGGGAATTTTTGGTTTTCCTATCTGTCCTCAGTTTTTAAAATGAAAAAAATACCTCCTGGAGCCCTGGAATCTTACCCATGTTTTTTCCTCATTGCTCTTGCTATGCTTTCTACATTTCTGCTCTTAGGAGCACAAACCTTCATTCCCAGTTCAGTCCTAACATGTGAGAGAAGGACACCTTCAGCTAATCTACATGTAAGTGAGCATTTGTCAGAGCAAAGAATAAAGGTTTTACTGTGCAAAATGGCTCCTGTGGCAGCACTAATCAGTACTTGTTTGATGGATTGCCTGCCAGGAGTCTTTCAGGCACATCATTTCAGCTGCTAGACTTTCTGCTTGCTCATTGCTTAGCAAAATAAATAGAGATGAATCATGGTATTTAACATAAAGTTCCAACTCAGAATCAAAGCTGTTTAAAATGCACAGTGGTTTGCCCCACTCCATCCTTCCTTTCCCTGTGCTCAGGAAGAATGTTAAGTCCCAGCTTTTCTGCAACAGGCACAAAGCTTGAATGATAACCTCTTCACCAAGGACTGCCTTTTCTTCTGCAATCAGTGATTGCATTCCCAATACAGTATTACGTTCCTCACTGCCCCTTAAAGTGGGAGCCATTTGTAGATGAAAGAATAGAGATGTATGCCTGAGTGCGTATCACCCTGGGAGGGTGATATTTCACATATGGCTTTCTTAGCTGCCGTGATGCAAGGCACAAACTGTTCCTTCTGCTCCTGCACCCATTGTGCTACTAATCTGTGTGAAAGCTCCCACCATTAAACTGGCCCCACATGCAGCTGTGTCAGATTTGAAACTACAAGACACAACAAGGAGCCACGTTTTTCAGAGGCAATTGGTTTCTCAGTAATACTGTGTTTGACTCTCCGGTAATTCATATTTCTATTCAGAAACATAGTTTGTTGCTGATTTTTTTATCTGACTATTCTTGAAAGCCTGTACACCTACAGACCACAAACAGTCTCAGAAAGGGTGAATAATCATGTCACCAACACTTTTTGGCCAAAGACATTGAGCTCCATCTAGCCAGTTCAGTCCCCTCTCTTATCTTGCCAACCTTTCAACACCCTGTGGCACAACATGATCAGGTAGGAAGCTTGAAGTGATGCAGGATGCATCATGACTTGCTAAGACTGACACCAGCAAAAGTCCTTGAGGCCAAGGCTTGGGCAAGGAGTGGAGATACCAGTGATTCTCCCATACACACCGTGCTTGACCATGCCCCCACATTCTTTGCAAGCCTCACCTGCTGCCCAGTCCTTTATCTTCTGAAAGCCAGAAGCACTTACCAGGCTTCTCTGATGTAGACTTCATCATAGCACTGAGTTTTGGTTCTTCTCAACTTCTCAGCCCTTCAGCCCTTACTGTCTTTCATCCCCTTTTGTCACATATTTCCCTTGCCACTCTCCCAGAGCACCACTGTCCCTTGGCCTGTGACAGGTTTTTTTCCATGCTAGCAGGACATTTTGAGCTCTGCTCCAGTACATTTAAGGGGCTTACGTCTTTTCTCCTCGCTCCACAGGGGCATCAGTGGCCACAGCCACAAATCTCTCATCCCTACCATGCCAGGCAGACCCACGAAACCATCCAGATGGGAGGTGAGGTTATCCTGTGCCTCTGGGTAACATTTCTCACTGCTGCTATGACCCAGCTCACTCCTCCAGTAGTGAAAATAGAGCAGCACAGGGAGGTTCCTGGCTCTGGCAGGGGACTTGCTCTGTGCATGGTGCATGTCATGCCCCCCCTCCCTGCCTGCCAACCAAGTATGGGGGAGATTTCCCAGTCCTGAGCAGCTGGGAGTGTGCCACTAGTGGGAGAGCTAAAAGGGACCCAATAAATGGTTCCTGTAGGGTTGAATGCAGGAGAGAATGGGAGCTGAATGCTGGAGCATCAAGAATGATTTATGCCAATAATCTGGGCTCAAATGAGAACAAAAAACATCTGGACAAGTGAACACTTTGTGCTGTGCACCAACAGAGAGAGTCCAGGTAGCCAGGAAATCCACAGCAAAATGGTGAGGAGTTATTTGGGCAGCAAAGAAGTGCTGCATCCTGTTGCAACTCAGGGTTTCAGAGCAAAGTGCTACATCCTGGCATGCTGTGGAACAGCAGAAGCACAAAGGACCTGGATGTTCTTGGGGGAATGCAAGCTTAGAGCTGGGGTCTGTGGTATTTTGGAAAGTCAGAGAGGAAATCAGACTTGGAAAAGTTGGTGGGTTTCAGACATAGCTTGGGTCCAGAAGGAGCAAGAGGTACTTTCACCTCATCATCCTCCAGTTTCAAGGGAAGCAGTCCAGGGATACACATAAAAAGCCAGTAAGTGCATAGCACCAGGAGATCCTAGAACATTTTCGTCCTGCAGGATGGAGTTCTTGTGATGTTGTTGACCATGGTACAAATACCTTATGCCTACATAGTAGATGCACAGCACCACAAGCATGGCACCTTTTTCTCAACTGAGAAGCAGTTTACCTAGGCATGAGATGGATCTTTTGAAATCTTTCCATCAGGGCTTTCCAAGTTCAAATGTGTGGGAACTACAGGGTGACGTTTTCTGGAGCACCCTTTGCAAAAGCTGACACTTACTGCAGTAAAGCACACAGTGAAGTCAGTCAACTCATTCGGTGTGATGTGAGCTTAGTGCCAGTAATAATAACCCCATCCAGTGCTTTGCAGACTGAGCAGTGCTGGCTCTAGCACATTAGCAACAATGTCATTTCTAGCCTTAAAATCAGGGATTCTTTCTGGTTTCAATTACCCAAGGAAAAATCTTGCACACAAAATACTTCGTTCTGGTTTTGGTAAATCCTTTGGTTTCCAGTATCTTTGTCCCTCTTCAGCTTGCCTGTAATCTGACACATCCATCTTTATTAATTTCCATGTTAGTGAATTCTTTAAATTATCCATAAAGAATTCACAAACAATCAGAGAAGAACTTGAATATTTCATATTAAAACTGAATGTTTTATGATTGCTTACAGAGTGAAATTAATAAGGAGAATTTGTCAATGCTATATAATTTATGCTCTGCTAGAGCAGAAAATCAGGGACTAACACATAGCTTTGTTTGAAGCTGTGCTTTCCTTTTCTCACCTGACAGGATGGAAGCCGTGGCCAGGGCAGAGCTAACCTCCACCCTCAATTCAAGCAGTTCCTATTTTTGTTTATTGTGAGTAAAAACAGCTTTAAGAACAGTTAACAGTAACAATCTTATGATCATTGGCAAATGGCCACAGTGTGCCTGTTCTTTGTCTTTATCTGTCTTTCCTAACTATTTTGTCTGCTAATATTCATACTCTGCGTCCAGACAATGCATCCTGACCCTATTAGCATTTAATGACAAAAAGTCCAATAAACCCATGAACTTCGTCTTGGGTACAAATCTTTGGAACAAATCCACAATCTGGAGACACTGGAGGCCTATGCATTGCTTAGCATAGCAAAACTCTGAACTCAAGTGATGCCTGCAGCACAAGTGCATCTTGTGCTGTGCACACAAATACATCTGTCCAGTTCTACTGCTTGCTCTGAAAGTGGGGTTCTGCACTGAGCTAAGAGAGTAGTGCATATGCTAGAGATGTTAGTCAGAATTGCAGCCATTCAGCCAGTTCCAAAGTGTTCCCTGATGGTAAAGAGTAACTAAACAAGCTGAGAGCAATAATGAAGGATAAGACCAAGAAGCAATGATCTTCATAAAGGAGGTGAAACTGTCAAAGTACTGGAGGCTGCTAAAAAAGGGAGTGTGACACAAAGTGATTCACTGCCTTTTCTGGGAGAGGGAATTCACCTTCCATATATGCTCACAAATTCCTGGGTGACCGAGTTATTTAGCCTTTGTGCGCTTCATTTTCCACCTAGAGGACAATAGCTCAGGGAGAAGACACAACATGATTTGTTCAGTTACAACAATGATAAAAGCTCTAAAGGGCACAGATAGGCAAAGGATGACATATTCCGATAACAAAATGCTATAATACCAGCAGCCAAAAAAAAAAAGTGTTTTCTCACACCCATCACAGCCAGAAGAGAAACAGCAATAAACATAATAGCATTACACCACTCAATGTAGGTCAGTGCAAGGACTGCAGAAAATCACCAGGCCTCAAGGCATACCTGGTGAGGAAAAGTGGAATAAAAATTGTACTTCAACAGGAGGTACATGAATGGACAAGGAGGGGCATGGGGATTTTTTTCACCCTTCTCATTTTAATGTCCTTTGGCAAAACAGGGTCCCCAGGAGTAGAATGACAAACCTGAAAATCCCATTATATGGGGATGGATTTGGTTTTCTTCATCTTTTTAAAGACAGTTAGATGAGAGACAGGTCAGAGCAAATTCACAGGGGAAGTTTTCTAGGTTTAGCACCCTGGTGAATCTACAGTTTGTGGCCCAAAATGCTTAATTCTCAGCAGATTAAAGCCAGTAGATGTCCTCTGCCTTTAACAACTGAGTGATCTTTCCTTGGCTTTGCAGGACCTGGTGGTAGTTTCTTCCACTGTGATTTCTGCAGCCAGAATTTTTCAAGTCAAACTCCTTAATGCTTGAATCGAGTGGGTATTTAACCCTCTCAAATTCGAGGAATCAGCCTTGGTGAGTCAGAGGGAAAAGACTGCTCCTTTGATTGATCACATCAGTGACTCAAAGCCAATTACACATTTGAACAAGTTAAACTGTCCCCAGGGCTCATAAAACATTGTGCCAGGTGTTTTGCATTAAAGTTGTACTGGTCTCTGAAAGCCAAGCAGTTTGCAATTCATAAGGATTAATATTTATCGCTATTGAATATACATGGCCAAATCCCCTGCCCTGGAGAGTTTGCAGTTTAAATGGTGCAGGCAGAACTGGCAGGCACATATGCAGCTCTGGCCTTAGTCTACTCCTGGGGAAGGCGAGGGTGAAACCTCCCCGGCTCCTGGGCACAGAGGCACCCCATAGTGCAGGTGTGCTGGTGCCAGCACCTCACCCTCCAGCTAGACTCTTCTCTGTAAACGTGAGTGACTGAGGCCCAGACTGCACAGTCAGCACATGCAAACCCCTGCAGGACTTCTGCAGCTCACAGCGCTTCGCAAGGAGACTCCACCAGCCAGGCTGCACACTGAACTAAACATCAAGACACATCTGAAACAAGTGCAGCAAGAGCCCATGGGGCTGCAAAATACCTCTAGGGACTTGTTTGTGTCAGATCTCTTAGAAAGTTCAAGAGGAATTAGCTAAAAATGTGAATCAAATTGCTGTGGGATTTAAAGAAAGGGATTGAGCTTGTATATCTGTATTTTATAAAGGGAATCAGCTTGCCTTGCTCTGGAACCCAGACTGCAAGGAGGCCACCCTGCTTCTGAGTTGGGATGTCCACACCAGTGTTCTATGCACTGCAGCTCACCCACTTTAAAAGCAGTTACCTCACTTGAGGTGTAGCTATCCAGTCAAACCCTTGGTGGTAGCATCAGTTCCCGCGTGGGAGTGTGTTGCCGTTCATGACAACCGACCTCCATCGGCTGGGACGGCACAGAGGCCCCACACCAGACCCCGCTGAGCACTGACACCAATATGAGGATGCTGCAAATGGCGTTTATTGCTTCACTGACACCTTCTTATATACAATCACTCCTTCGTTACCGCCTTCATGTCTGCGTAAGCAATCCACGTCATTTCCCTTAGCGTAAGCCTAAACATCCATAGGAAGGGGTTCCCTCTCCTAACCTTTCCGTACGTCGCGAGATCTTCTCTTCTGACCTCCCTACAGGAGTGGAGCAACCTGAACTCACAGTAGAGCTCAGTCATTATGTTCCTGAAAACTGTCTTCACTCAGTGTGTGCTGTGGCTCTAAAGGTTGATCAACTCACCTTCTCAACTGTGTGCTGTCAAGCCCTAAAGAAAAAAAAGAGAAACCAAATGAAAAGTAAGTGAACAAGCAAATCAGTATAAACCAAGGGTGCCCATCATGACAGGCACACACATATGGTGGGAATGATGAAGCGGTCCCCAGTCTTCATACACAAGGCAGTGGAAATGCTACAGCTGCAAGATCTAAGCAGTAGATTGACTGCTGTTGACTGAGTTGATGTCTCAAACTCATCAGCTCCAGTGCTTGTCAGCTGGGGGGAGCCCAGTGCTCCAAGCTGGAGAAAGGCAGCACAGCTTACTGCTGAGAGGAGCTGTTGCAGATGGAGCTCCCAGGAAGGCTGAAGCACATGTTTTGCTGGTTGACTGGTGTTCTGCCAATTGATGGGGGCGACAAAAATGACCCAGAGACTAACGAATAGAATAGGGTTATTTTACTAGTGCTGTTTTAAGACAATAGAAAAATGAATAATATATTTACATATAAGGTTAGGTAATAAAGCTCTAATACAAACATCACAAACAACAAAGATGATAAGAAAGGTAATGCACCTAATCATTACTACATATAGGGAAGAATAGTGATTAAGAAAGATACATCACCAATTGCCCTAATACTTTATCATCCCCCAGATGCATGGTCGCTGGGGATCCTCTGGTTGCAGCGAGGACTTGGAGAGCCTTTCCCGGCAATCGGGAAGTCCTACGCAGTGCGTCCACTCGTAAGTGAGGCGCCCAAGGTTGCTGCAAGAGGGTCCAGCCAAAACAGCAAGCAAAAGATAACTTGCAGTTTCTTATCATTTGTGTAGATAACACCTGGTGGTACTCCCCTCCAACCAACTGAGGCTGGGGCTTGGTCAGAGCCCAGGACACGGGTGGTGGAGTTTCCTAAGACAGGGCATGACCTTGGCAATACTTCATGGGCAATTTATATAAACAGTACCTGACTTATCTCTAAGATATTTTGCAGAAGGCGCCATGGCCTCAGGCAGATATATAGCCTATACAAGGGTCATCTATGAGGTATCTTCCAGACAGCATGGCCCATGACAGGTATATAGCCTATAGCCTAGGCAAAGGTTATCTGTATCTATGTTCTACATGAAGTGGTCTAATTAAATAACACAAAGGAGCACGTTCACAAGGAATACAGGAGTAATCCATAAATCAACTCTGTCTTGGGCCTATTGTTCCTGAACATTTTAACTATTGTTCCTAGCATTTTAACTGGGCCCTTCACAGAAGAGGTTTCCCATCCACCTGCAAAAATTCCCTTTGTATTGCTGCAACCCAACAGTTTTGGTCTCTCAACTACCTTCACTGCACTCAAAGGGTTATGTGCTCATCTGTAGGGGAACAAGCAGCTAGGTGTTATGTACCAAGAGCTACCAAGAGCAGCTGCCTTTGTGGCTTCACACTTCTCAGTTCCCAAAGCTGGATGCTCAGACCCCAAAGCAGATCCAATGAGGGATGACCAGAAAACTAGACTGACAGGATTTTGGAGAGATAAAAAAGCAGCAGCAAAGGAAAACAAAGCACTCCAAGGTTTAGGAGTACCGGGTCCCCATCATCTGCCTACATTTTGCCCACACACCGTTTAATCAGCGTGCCAGAGAGTCTGGCTCCCTGCCAGTGGAAATGCGGATTCTGACAATTTGAGTCAAGTGCAGCCAGAAATTGCAGCTAAACAGAAAGAGCACTTCATTTTTTATTTTTTTTTTTTGTGTTGTGTGTATGGGGCTTTTTTCCCCCCATGAAACAATTACAACCTCTAACTGCCGCCCACACCTCAGTTGCCTGAGAAACGCAGCGTGGGTATAGCTGTGGTAACAGGACTTGGGTTTTACACCATGCTTGCTATCATTGGCTGGCTGCAAGGCCCCCATAAAACCATCCCAGCAGCCAGACATGGAAAGTATTCCTGCCCCAGGCACAGCATACTGAAAACTCCTGCCAGGGTGAGCATCTCTTTGGGAGAAGTCAAGGGTGTGGTAACTGGTGTCTTCATTACTCCAGTAATTATGCTGCTAATGGCTTTGGCTCCATCCATCCCAGTCTTAGTACTTGTACTTAGTGCCCAGCACGTTCAGTCCTGGCTGAGATGGGATGGGGTGGGATGGAAAGTAGTGTGCACAAAGAGCTGGGTGTCACACATAAACTTCTGACTGGACAGGAGCTTTTTCCACACTCACATTCACAGCAGCATCCCCATTATTGCCCTGATCAAAACCATTTCTTCTCGAAGGACAGGGCATGTGTCTGTGCTGAAGACTGTACACCCAACAAGTTTCCAATGACACACATCTTGGTTAACAAATTAACTAGCTGGAATTATCCTGAAAGAGAAAGTGCTTTTATTACACTAGACATTTGGACAGAAAGGAGAAGGTTGCTCAAGCTGACTAAAAAAAAAAGGTGACAGAGCATATCTACATTACGTACTTCTGAGTGAGAAACATCAGAAAGAAGACTTCTGTCTGAACATTTTCTTGGGGGGTGGGAGGGAGAAAACAAACAACACCATCCCACCCAAACCATATATTTTGAAAAATCTCTGTATAGTGGTGAGGGGAAAATAGGCTTCAGCTTGCTTTTGGATTTTCTTGCTGTCCTTTCTGTAGATGTTCCCTATCCAGGAGACAGCGCAGAGACCCAAAGATGCTGCTGTCTTCCAAGCTACAAAGTGCAGGGAAAAGTATTTACCTTGGCTAACTGAGCAGTTTTCCCTGAAAGCCACCACACAGCATGTTCTCCTGACCCCACGGCAGCCCTAGCAGTGTTCAAAATGCCTTCGCAAACAATGGGGGAATGAGAACTTTCCCCCAAAGAGCACTCTGATAAAGGCAGAAGTTAAGCAACCTTCACACGTGGCTATGAAGGCAATTCTTATTAAGGGATTGCCTTTTCCAAGTGATAACTGAATCTGTATACTGTTTGGTTGCCTCTCGTGCTTTTTCTTTACAGTCTTGTTCAGATTTTGTCTTGCCTCTGGCTTTCAAACAGTTCCTGGTTGCTTTCCTGTTGGGCAAACCCTCTTTATAGTCTTCTTTTTCACAGAGTTTTCAGTCTCTGATGCTATATTCTGCTTTCTTCTGCACAATTCTAGCCATCTGTACAGTACATTTCACCTACATTTCAAGATCGCACAGATAAAGACCCACCAGTACCTTTACACGTGCAGACAAGTAGTATTTGTTCTTTGAGAAAACATGATCGTTGTGCACTATAAGTCTGTCCCTGAGATTTTAATTCACAGACCTTGCTTCCCCAGTGACCTTTCTGCTGTGTCCACATTCTCAAGACTCATCCTATTTAGCATGTGGCTTGTGGTCACCAGCATAATTCAAATATTTTCAAATATTCCTGCAAGCATTATTGCAGTGTCTAAGTCAATAAACTTGTTGTGTCTGAAGCAAGACAAGGCAGGAACTGTACTTTCTCCTAATGTAACTGCTGTTTCAGGAAGCAACTCCCTCCATTTAGATTGCAAGATCAAGATGTAACTGACATAAGAAATTACAGGTTTTAGTGATTAAGTAACATATTACTAAGGAGCTGGTCAATCTGTTAAATAATCAAGACAAGGATTATCAAATAAATACACAACTCTCTCTAATCTACAATTATACTATTTTCCACCCTATTACACGCAATTATAAAGCTGTTAATCTCACACTTTTAAATCTTAGGAACCACATATATCAACTCTTCACTTACAAATCCATCACCTTCCCCTCTCAATATGACATATTACCAAGGTGGAAATCTAACCCTCTGCAGCCCACAGTGAGTTTTTCAGACACAGTCCTCATGGAAAGCGAGATGGGGAGTCCTGATGGATCAGATTTGCAAATCAGTGATGTGTCTGTAAGCACTTGCACTCCTCCTTTCAGAAGGTTCCCCTGTTTTGTTCTTTATCTGATTTTCAAAAAGAAATAAAAAGAAGAGATGCCTTAAAATGAACATAACCATGACACAGCAAACCTGGCAAGGTGGTTAGCTGTTGTGCAGTAGTTCATGTTTTCTAAGATGGCCCTTTTCCTGGGAGGTACAGCTAGCATAGTGGCTGACATAATTTTTTTTTAAAAACATTGATTTAGCAGCAAACATGAAAAGAAAAAGCTGGACGGTGCAATGACCTGACAAATGAAAATGTGGGTCATCATCATATGATTCCCCTTAAAAGCTACTGATTATTTTTGCCCTTACCTTGCTGACTAGGAGGCCACTACTGTACATCAGTGCTCTGATGGGTAAGAACTTTCGTCTCATTTCTATTCTAGAGATGCCAATGACAATTTCAGACCAAGTTGTGTGCTACTTTTGGGCTGAGTTGCTTTCTCATGCTACATTATTTATAAATAGCCAGAGATGTGTGGCTCCTGCAGACTGTGGAGGTTTCTCCTGCATACACAAGTTGGCCCTTTCAGGCTCACTTGATAATTATATTCTGTACTTGGAAGCTTGAACTGAAAATGGACAATGAAGAGAATATAAATCCATCTGTCTTTCACTTTGCACCTGTTCTGTCATTTTGTTCTAGTTTAATGCATTGTGAGCAACGTGACGTGACTAATGATTCCAGGCAGAAAAATCACCAGAAAATGCTCAGCGTTGACTTTGTCAGCTAGAAAGACAAAATAAGAAAAGATGGGGTGAGCAGCAGTGGCATTAACATTCAGACACGGTTAAAATATTCATTTGGGCTTAGAAGAGACATTTAATACATCTTTGTAAAGTACTCCCACCCATCCTCACCACCACTTTGTTTAGTCTTTTCATAAAAGACATACTAATCCAGGAGCACACACTGGAACCAAAAATCCTGAGTGCTTTGAAGTAACCAGGATGGAACAGCAATGAAGAAATCTGACATCCCATGACATAGTGTGAAAAACAAAACCAAACACATAACTATCTCAAGTGCTGAAGGTCTTGCCATCCATCTAAAGGCAACATGCTGTGTTTCTAGGAGGAAAAATACAAAGAATTATCTCAGAATAGTCAAACAGTCATAGAAATCTTGGCTTCCTTACTATTGTCTCCAAATACAAGCTCCCAGCCCTGCTGTAAAACTTTTGCATGCCCCACCCACATTGGACACATTCTCTTCATTTGCCCTGTTACTGTCCACACAGTATCCTATGTTCCCATGTTGAGCTATGTCCAACACAAGGCTGTTTGCTATTTGTCATACAGACTGTTTCCTTTCACTTTGGATAGCCATAGTTTCTTACTCACTCCCACCTCTGTCTTTTTGTGCTCCACCTTTTTCTTTAGTGCCTGACTTTTCTGTGTTTCATGGATCCTTGCTTCCCATCCAGCAAGTCAACAGCAATTCCCACCCTCAATATTGCCCTCAAACTATCTCATACAAATTTTGAGATAAACTCCTGATTATTTCTGAAAAGTAGCTTTTTGTAGCTTCCCTCTTCCAACCCACGTGCTGGGGGTTGGAACCCCCCTTTTTAATCAGTTAATTCTCTTCTTGATGAATCTTCACACAAAGCAGTGATAACTCTGCAGGCTACAAATCCTCTAACAGCCAGAAGGGATGCCACCTCTTTAACAGGTGCAAAAGGAACAGAGATGTGCTCCAGATGCCCTCACAAAGGACTAATGTGCATTCAGTACCACTGGCTCCATTGCTTACCCCAACAACAGGCTTCCTTGTGCTTCCTTTAGCAAGGACCATTTGCTGTATATTTCTGTGGGGCTGCACTGGCCGCGATATTGAGATCCAGACTATTTCTGTAAGGCAGGCAGTACATGCACACTCCAGCTCAGGAAACTTTGAAACTGCTGAGTGCCACAAGTCGGAAGGGTGCACTGGGGAAAGGGCCACACCAACTAATTGGTCTGTACCTTCCCTGAGCAGGACAGCCAGCCGCTGTAAATCCACCTTCATGTTCTTACTCAGACACAACTGTCAGTGCTTCAATAAAAAAAATACAACTGCAGAACGTGAAATACATTTGGTTTATTTCTTTCTAAAGTTTGTACATATACATATATCATTATACATATGTGACATCCTTCAATAGGGTTGCTTGATTTCAATGACATAAAAATTATTGGGAAGCTTGCAGGCTCTTTGTTGCCCGTAAGCAACATTTATTCCAACTTATAAAAACACAGAGGAACAGAGTTATAGTCAGGAACATGGACACAAGAGAGAATTCTACTTTATATCTCACAGTTTCAATACATCAAAGGCAAATTATTTGTTTGTATACTGTAGGCTTACTTTATCAGCAATGATAAAATAGAGGAAAATATTTATATACAGTCACCTCAAGTGAAAAATAAAGCAATGTAAACTTAAATTCCAAAATATTATTTTAAATGATATAACAATATCCCCAAAAGTCCTTCTTCCAAGAGGAAGAGGACTGATTAAGTGCCTTCATTTATCAGGAAATGATCATTCTAGTACCAGATACAGGAAGCAGAATAAGGGAGGGCATCCTGTGATACCTGTAGAAAAGAGTGATAACTCTGCTTCAGGAAAGCATCTCTGTGTAAGCAAGTATATGTTTGAGTCCTTATGGACATCAGCAGCACATGGAAACATCTCTTGTGAACCAGGGCTTGACTTAAGTCTGCACAGCTCTGACTCTGATCACTGAGTATGCTTTTCTGGCCATGCATGTTCCCAGGGACAAAATGGGGTGTCCTGGTGGTAGGACAGTGTCAAACCTGAGACAATGACCTCCCCACACATCAGAGCAGCAAGTTTTATGCTGCTGAAAAAGATTAAGTGGTTACCCCGATGCTGCTTTACAGCAGACCAAGAAGTTACCACAAAGCAGTGAGACTGGGACTGCGTCTCTAGTCTGTTGCATGAAAAACACTCCAGCAGTTCAGTGATGAGAGTAAATGGTTCAAGGTTATCAGAAAGAACATTCCTACACTTTGCAAAAGGGATAGGAGACCACCCAGAGGAAAGATCTTGCAAGGACTGCTGTCAGGCCCTGTAAGGTTAGTTCTGCACACAAGAGATGTATAGGATGCATGTACATGCAAAATGTTTTTCTGCACTACCACTGCCGAGAGTTATGGCTACCATGCAACATTAACTTAAAATTCAATCCTCTTTCTCAGCCTAAGGGAAAACAACACTGCAATAGCTCAGGTGGAGGGCAAATGACACTTCTTAACTGCAATTCTGAGTGTGACACTGCTCACTCACATCTTCCAACCCAGTTGATTCTATGATTCTATGAATCCCAGTACATCGCCACGGCAGGCAGGAAACCCAAGTGAGAAGCTCAGTGCCTGAAAAAGGATTACAGGACTACAGCTCGCCCAAAGTAAGGTGATGGAGATGTCCCCCTTCACTTCATTCTGAGCTGCAGTTCACTTGTGTCTCAGTTCTGCAAGACACAATCACTCTGGCTCTGGTCCAGTGAAGTGCAAAGGTATAGTTTCACCGAAGTTCCTCAAGTGCTTCAAGCTACCCGCATGATAAAGACTTCTATGACTCCAGGTAAGAATCATACCCTCAGGCTTTGCTCTCCTTTTCCAAGGACAATGCAGATCATGCTAGTGTTGCCCTGACTAGTGTGCAATAGGGAAACCCAGTGGGTTTCCTTGTCTTTTTACTCAGACCAGCAACTTATTAAGAGGTTGTTTAAAGCTCCCAAGGGGAACCTCTGGGAGTCATACGAGGTGCCCAAGAGAGCCCTGCTGCTCTTCTTTTCCCTGCTGATGAGTCATTCTTCTGGAAATCTGTACAGCTGCAGAAAAAAACCCCTCACTACTGCTCTACAGCTGTATCTGCAGGAGACATCACAGGCACCAGTCCTTCTTGGACACTTATGGACATGATGTCCCCTTGCTGAATTTCCACAGAGCAAGGTCAACATTTTCAGAAGTAAAGCTGTGTATTAGATCCCCAGAGCATGATATTCAGAAGAAATCAGCATGGATGCTCCAGGTACAGGCATTGGCTGTATCAACAGGGAGAAAGTTAGCCCAGTGTTAAGACAGCAGAAAATCCCACCCTGTAACCCTTGTTTATACTCTCAAATATATGCCTTTGCTTTCAACATGCAGAACAACAAGCAGTCCCTGGTGGACAACACATGGAGACCAAGGCAGCTCAAGGGATACCCTAAATCTGCAAAAGCTCTAATGACTGCCTAACCTCATTTGAGAACAACTAGAACAACAAGTAACCTAACAACGGTTGCAGCTGCTGAAGTGCTTTGACCAAAATAAGTTTCAGAAAAGAACAGCAGACTTTGGAGAGCTGAGCCATGGAAGCCATACTATACCTACGAAATACATACACACATCTATAGGCATCACTTAAACATGTTCACCAAGTAATGTAAGCCTCACAGTGTACCTCACACAGAGGGCAGTGATTTTAAAGTTTTCAAACTGCCAAAAACTCTGTTCTTTTAGCCAAATTATAATCCCAGCCTCAAGTAAAAGGGCATAATTGTCATGAATATGTACAGATTTAAAAAAAACTCCAACCACAACCCACCCCTGTTCTCATCCTACAGTCTTTCAGAATTTGACAGCACTGAGCATGAGGTTTTCATAAGAGTGTGAGTTAAGATTTATATCACCAATAGAGCTTGCCTTGTGTGGTGACACAGACTTGATGTCATTGATCTCCCTTCTCCCAGCAAGAGGCTCAGGGGAGTCAGAGGATTTTGTGTCAAACAAGTCTCCATGGCAGCTTGGTTAGCTGCTCTGTGGTTACACCAGGATAGTCTCTTGGCCAGAGCTGAAACTTCACTAGCATAGACAAAAAGTGTCTTCTTGCACTAGTCTCATTTAGATGAGTTACACATAGGATCGCTGCTACAGGGGGGCTACTAATTAAAATGGTTAATGTCAGTGTAAAATCCTGCCCTTGTAGTTTGTAGCACTTTCAACCCTTGCATTGCTAAGTGATGTGCCTTTATTGGTCCAAATAAACCTCTGGCCTCTACACTAACTGGTTCCTGCCACATATTTAACAGCAGATGCCATGGGAGGTCCCTCACTGTTTAAACATTTATAATTTTTATGGAGTAGTTAAGTGTCCAAAGGTGGCGGTGGGGAACAGATAACACTTTGGGCTGATCCAAATTTGCTCCTTCTGACCACAGAAGCAAAGTCAGGTCAACGGTGTGGCCTTTGGGAAAGCTGTTGCTTGTACTCAGTAAGTGAAGGGCTCTAATAAATAACTAAAACACAATCTCAATGCAGCTAACACAATGTATGAGCAAAGGACATTCTCTCAGGTAGGGCTGAGCCTGTCTCCTTTCACTATTCAACTGGATGTTGCCATCAGCAGAGCAGATGCTCCCAGATGGCATTCAGACACATTTCCTAAGGGCCTGTCCTCCTTGTTCTCATGTAAACTAGTCTCCTCACAACAGGACTGTGGCATGCCTGGATGAGGGTGCAGCTGTCACAAGGCAGAAAAGCAGCAGGTGGTAGGGACAGGTCCTCCAGCAGCACAGTGTAGATGGAAAAGGGAATCAGCATTTCTAAATATCCCCAGCATTGATATTGCTGGAGCACAGTCTCCAGCAGGTGACCAACCCTGGAGGGTGGCACTGCCTTCCTGACTTCCTTCCTACAGTATCACTGTCCTGTGCACTGGTGCTCAGCTTTGGCGGTACTATTTCTATGAAGGCTGACAAAGCTTATTCTTCCGGGAGCTCAGGTCCCACACAATAAAGCTCCAGGTGAAGCAGCTCACTACTCTACACCTAGGCTGCTAGGAGAGCTCTGGGAGAGAGGACAGCCTAGGCATACTGCTTCTCTCTGCACTAAAAATATCTTCTAAAAAGCACAAGCTGCAGACTAGCTCTTTCTGAGACAGCTTCTATGGTTTATCCCTCTAGGCAGCCTAGGTATCAGATGCTGGGAATACACGCTGGGGAGAAATGGTTGTGCTCTGTCGAGAAATGTGGACTTCTTAACTGCCCTCTCAGAACAGATGTGACATCCCAGAGCCTGGGGAGAACAATAGTGGGGAAAGTTTAAACGAGCAGCAAGCTGAAAGATTCCTTGAGGTAAGGTCTGTATACCGCCTTTGCCTCTGCAAAAGCAGACGGTGTTTCCAACAACCTGGATACTAGAAGACTAGAATGTTGCAAGTGTCTGGTCTGAGCGTGGGAAGGGGGACTTTGCACCCCTGCAGCACAACACTAGAGGATCATGGCAGTCTTAACTCCGTCTCACACCTTCCAGCTATAACTGTGGCTGGAAACATAGGCTACCAACGAGCAGAGTGGAAAAGCTGTTCACAAGGTTATGCATGCAAAGCAGTACTGCTTCAGAGCAGGTTTTCTCAATGCAAGATGGGACAGTCAAATTTTCTGGTTTTCTGTAAGCATGGAAGGAAACAGACCTGTTATACAGAAGCAGCTGAGGTGCTAAGATGACAGACAAGAGCAGCTTGACAGAAAAGGAGGAGGAGCTGTCAGACTAACTGCAATAAGGCCAAAATTGATTTAGGAATGGAGAATGCAGATACAGTAAGCAGTATGCCGTCTGCAGAGAAAAGCCTTCCTCACTTTCAAGGAGAATGCTGGCATGCAATGCCTCCAGAAGCCCAGTAATAACCCTGACACGTTTGACTTTCTCCACTGTCACAACCACCTCCTCACTGAATGGCCTGCTCTAATGAAGCAAGAACCTCACTCCCCCACTGGAGAATGGCAAAAATACTGTTTCAAGCCAGAAGAGCAAACAGCCTTATTACCTGAAGGCACTGGAACTATGAAAAGTCACTGAACAATTCCAGTCTCTGGAGGTCTGCTAGGCCAAACTCCTTCTTAAAGCAGGTGAGCAGGAGAGACCCTTAACATGGACAGTCTGCAACTTGGGAGCAGGTGGGATCAGAGAGGAAAGTATTTGAGCAATGAGCTGTTACTAACCCTTAGAAAGCTTCTGGTAACCACTTACAAGTGACTGGCTAGAGATGAAAAACTGTCTGAGTCGACATCACAGCTGAACAGCATTCCCCCACGGTTCTGCTGCATTAATCACTCTGCTGGCTGACTTATCTCTCCACATCAATTAAAGACACAACATAAATACTGGATTTAGAAGCTGTAGTCATGTTCAGTGGTCCATGTGTGATTTATGTGCAAGATGCACACAAACACACAGTCAGTCCAGAGAGTCTCTTTCACAGCTGCTGATGAATGCAAACCTTCTCAACCAGATCCCTGCATCCTGCTTACTCATGGAAGGATAGTCCATAGTTTTGGCTTCAGGAGAGTTTCTCACCTGCTTTGGTTGCTAAGTGGGGAGAGGGGAAGGTAATTTCTTCCCTCACATCTCTGCTGTCAGATGCAGACCCAGTGAAGTCCTCTCCTGTCTCCTTCCTTAGCTGGGGATAAGGAGATGGTCCAGTCCCTGGAGGGTGAACAACCAGCAATGCTTCAGAGCAAGATGAGTCCCTCCAGAACATTGTCTGCACCTTGAGATGAGGGAAGCGAGAAGATGTTGGCCCCATCCTGCTCCCCTCCTTGCATCCCTTCCTCTCAATATGCAGGGAGAGGCTTTGCCTGAGCAATGGTTACACACTGCAGCAGGGAGGGTGATGAGGAAGGATGACACCTCCCTGCACCACTGACGCATAGGCTGGCTTGCATGAACACATGCTTGCGGTGGTGTGACAGTAACTCCTGCTTGCACTGAGCCCCCCTAGAAAGCTGCAGGCTGCTCCACTGACACGCAGTTAAGTCTGCAGTTCAGTACCCAGGTGCGTTTTGGGTACCAGAGGAGGGCTGGAAAACAGCAGAGTATCCTTACATACTGCAAGTGGTGCTCCTGCATCACTGAGGTCAAGCAAGGATGTCTCCTAAAGGCAAACATTTCAGAAAAGAAGGGCAGAATGCAGGGTACCTTGTAAAGCTACTTGTCCAGAGCCTCAGTGGTGCCACCCAAGGAGATGCACTACTGAGACCTCCTGAGAAACTGCCCCACCTTTTATAATATCATCAGAGGGGAAAACCCAACAAATTACAGTACTGCTTAGTAGATGATCCTATTCCCATGGGAGGACGGGACCCTTAGGCTTTCACAACAAGATCACATATCTCTCAGCCTCCAAAATTATCACATGGGTGCCTGGGATGCTTAGAAATTGTAAAGTAACAGAGCAAAATGGCATTAACTAAAACTTAAGCAGAACCTACAAATTCTGGGTAAATTAATCTGCACGCCTCAGCAGTCTCACCAAGAGCGCTCCAAGCTCAACAAATGTTTAATGACTAAAAAATGCAGTGAAAACCTGCATTTGATAAGCCCAAATGAGACTTAAAAAATATACCCTAATCTGTTTACAAGTATACATGGAAATAGAGAATAAATAATCTAAAAAATTATCAGTTTTGCACTTCATTTTTTGACTTTTCCCATTTCTTAAAATCACCCTCTCTACAATGACTTTGAAGAGGAATTATCCACGTTCTGTGTCAAAGCTGGAAAATGCATTTAAGAGGAGTAATTTCTTTTTGAGCTCAGCAATTTAACGGGAGTCTACAGCAATAAGAATGTTAAAAGCCGGGGGGAAAAACGTTAAATGTCACATATTTGCCTTTTAAAGCACTGCACTCCATAATCACACGAGGTTTGCTGAGCATGTTCTAGTCTGCCTTCAAAAAGATCATCTAGTCAACCCCACCCTGACAGGCAAGCAGGGCCCATTTACAAATCTGCACTTTCTTGTTTCTGCTGCACGTACCCTAATGTTGTTACACAAGACAGGTCAAGTTTTCTTCTCAAATGTGCACTCCGCATCCCTTAAATGAATTTTTTCTTCTCTCTGTTCTGCTTGTTTGTTTTAAACGTCCACAGCATGATGAACCGAGCTGCAGGGATCTAGCTTTGTTTCCTCTCCATGAGCTGTTGATCTACCACTCTTAATTAATTCAAACAATGCCTCCCAATGAGCTCTGTCAAGCATCTGTGTATGCTGAGTCTCCCTACACAACATGCCGCACCACATCACTTTGGCTTCAGCAGCAGAAGGCATCTGTCTTCTTCAAGAAGAGGACTGAATGTTAACCCCACTCTAGTAAGAATGCACAACTTCTAGAGCCTCAGTGCTTGGGAATTGCTGACAGTTTCTATTCAGGACTCCGCCGTTTCTAACAGTGTTGCCAAGGTTAGGGGCCAATGTCCTGACTTTCAGCACGGAGTGGCCACTCTTAGTGGCAGATGTCAGATGTATGCGCACCCCAGCATCACTCATGAAAACAATCCCATCTGGTTGTGCTGCCAGGCTGCAGCTGCAAGCTCCAAAACCTCCCAGCATTTGAGAGCACAACATCTTTGTCACAGCCAACAGTCAGCACAGCACTGGGAAAGCTGTTGCATGGTGGTACTCAGTGCAGGAGGCAAGTCATGCGGTGCCTGTTAAGGGCCTTTTCTCTTTGATCACTCCCAGTCCTGCTTGCTGAACTGGCAGTTCAATAAGATAGATTAATTGACTTGGACCCTTGGGACGTCTGGCAGACCACAAACCCACTCAGGTGGCAATTTTATGATGTGTGGCCCTTCGACTACTTGGGTTGGAAACACCACTGCATTTCTAAATAGTCCTTGCATTGATCTTGGCGTTTCTGTATGCATTAAAGAATTGCATCCATCAGGAAGGCTGTCCTGCACCAGGCACAACAAAAATAACAGCAAGAAACAATTTCTAACTGGACCCTCAACATTAGCTCCCAAGGTGCTCTGCGGGAAAGGGCCACTTTGGTTGTACTACTCCACAAAGGGAAAGGGTGAGGCAAAATGGGAGAGACCTGTCCAAGCTCACCCTGTGGACTAGTATCAAACCTGAGATTAAAACCCAGGGTGTTAAGCAATGAGAAACCCAGCACTCTCTGCAGAGCCATGATGCTGCCCAGGCAAGAGGGGCTCGGAAGCAGGAAAATTATTTCTACATCATCTTTCTACTCTCTGTTCCTGAAAAGTGCTGGCCACCCTGAGAGTCCATGGCACACACAGGGGGCTTTCAGGTATGAAAAACTATTCACAGTTGTCTCTCCCTGTTCTGCACTCCCCTCTGAAAGCCTGATGCAGGGTACGCAGGAGCTGTGAGGTGAGCTCATTCCCTGTAGGTGGAGGCCAGGATCTGACAAAGCTGAGACTGCTGCCTTGTGCTGGCCTCCAGACACATAGGAGCCAGGACAGCATCAAACCCTGGTTTGACCCATGGTCAAGAACATGTCTGTCCCCTTCTCTGGTCTGCACCAGCTTCTTCCACCTATATGTGAGCTAAAGCAGGAAAACGGAGAACTGAGGAGAATTCCTTCCTGAAGAGAAAAGGCAAAGTGCTTTGTCACTATCAAAGGAATTGCAAGCGGCTATCTGTGCACACCAACAAGGAAACTCCTGGAAGGGGGAGCAACAGGACACAATATATCATAAGGCTCTATATAGCAGCTAAGTGAGAGCGTATAGTTTAAAACTACACAGAGGCCCTTTGTCTTTAATATGTAATGCTAATGGCTGACATCTACAGCAGACTCCTCTGCAAATAAATGTAAAGCCCAGATAGTCATTCCAACTGGGTAATCCCTAATCTCCCTGACTGCAGAGACAGCATGGGTTTGGATACCTTCCAGTCTGCTAACTCAGGAGAAGACTCTTTGCTTGGAAGGAAAGAAACAAATTGTTCCAATGCCATCATCCCAGCATTGCCAGGGGTTTCCAGGTTTCATTCCTTCACACTCATGGGTCCAGGGTCAATGCAATAACGATAAGCAACAGTGACTATTTACTATAGCACCTGCTGCTAAGTACCAGTACCACCATGCCCCACATGGTCAGGAAACTAGTGCTCCCAGCACCCTTGGCTCTAGCCAGGCTTCTGCAGCTGCCTGTTTGCACAGCTTTTCTCACAGCTACAGCTCATATTCACAGCACTGCAGCACTTGTCCAGTTATTTTTCCCACCCACCATATAAATAAAGTGACAAGTGACTTGAGAGATGAAAGCCACATGCCAATGGGAGGAGATAAATGGGGAAGAGACAGAATATACGTCACAGCGCTCTACCCCTCCCCCACCTCCTTTAGAAACAGAACAACACAAAAAGTCCCGATGCTTCAATTTCTAAATGATAAATTAACAAAGCAAAGCAAAGCAGGAGCAAAGACATCTCCCACAATCTGCACAGAAACAGCAAAATATACAATAGAAAATGTCACTAACACCCCATTCAGGCAGATGCACTTATTTTTTGGGAATGACAGGTTATTAAATGAAATAATTTTGACCACCGGTACTTTGCTGCATGGCTGTTCCCCCAGTTGTCATTTCCACCCTAAGTGACCTTCTGCTTAATGCTGGGTGTTTCTGGCCTGTAGTCCTTCCTCTCCGAGACATTGCGTTTCACCTTGGCACTAACTGGAGACTCCTGATTCAAAGAGGGACTTGAGTGGGATTTCTTCAGTCCTGGTGCATCGTTCTCTCCTCCACTCAGCAACTCCTTCACCCCTTCTTTCAGGATGCTGACGTAAATCTCATAGCGATTTTTCTGTGAAATGAAAAGAAAGGCCAAAATCAGTCTGGAAGAAATTCTGCAGGAGTACTTGAGAGATCATTGGGGTAACTTAATGGTTTCTGCTGGCCTTGATATGGTTGTGAACAATAGTGCCTGATGTGAACGTGAACAATAGTGGCTAATGTAAATCAAACTGTACAAAAAGGATTTCAGGCAGGTCAAGCCCAAGACTGCTGTGCAGTTAGAGGCACTCCATTCTGCAGCACACAAATTCCAGTGCTCTGCTAAACAGTGGCTCCCACCTACTTGGAGCACACCGTGTTTTCTGAGTAACACCATCAAGCAAAAACTTGCTGACCTTAGTCATGATGAGATGCATCCTGTGCATCTCATATACTTAGACGCTATGTGCCCCGTGTGGGCGTGGAGATAAAGTGCAGTAAACTAAAAGACAACAAAAATCCTGCTCTGCTTGTCTACAGCCCTCCCTTGCAACCCTCCACTCCCACCAGCAGATCCCGCTTTTCTTGTGATCGCTTTTCCTTCTTTTATTGCCCATGGGGAAAAACCAAAG
>NW_008682277.1:22493-47132 GCF_000695815.1 Acanthisitta chloris
ACCACTAAGACCATGAGAGGATCCCCGGCAAGGCCAGACCTTAACAAAAAGAAGCAGATGAGAGGGCTATGACAGCAGCATGGCATGTTCTCCTGCCAGGGTCATTCATATGGAACAGCAGAGGTTCCTCCCTGTCCAGAAACTTGTATTTTTTTGCCAGAAAAAGTTTACTTTACTGTTCCCCATGCCCACTTGTTCTGTTCCTTGTCTGGACTAGACCCTTCCCTCTTCCAACAGGAAGATTACGCTCTGTTTGTCACAGCTACATCTTTCTGCAAGAAACATCTTGGCAAGGAGCAAAGTGAGGGTATAGTAACACAAGATCCCTGCAGAGCCACAAAATCAGATGCTGGGGCAGGAGGTCCTGAGAACAGAGTAATGCTCCTCCCAGGATTTGTTTAATAACCTGCCCCTGACATAGCCACTAAAGACATGGTGCAGGCATTGTAATTAAGGTGATCTCAGTTGGCTGTGGGTCAGGGAAGGAGGACATAAACATCTGTACTTATTGTTAATTTGTATTTCAAAGTAGCAAAACAGCTTCCAAGCTATTATGTTCCTGACAGAGGAAAAGGTGTTTAAGAAAAATTCTTCTAATTTCTAATTAAATAATAAAGTTTTGGTAAAAACAGTTATTTGAGGGCAGGAAGTAAGAAAGCCTGGTAACTGCTTTGAAGTATGGAATGAAAAGGGAGAAGAGGAAAGGATGGAACATGACTGGGTTTTGAGAGTCCTTTGAATAAATAAAACCTCATAGAGGAGGACTGTAACAGAATCCACCTAAAAAATGAAAAGCATTCCTATCAATTCCATATCTGGAGCTCCAGCTCCATAATGTGAGAGACAAACACATGAAGCAGGTAAGATATGTCATTTAATAGAAAAGGAAATGGAGAAACAGCCAGCAGAACTCTGACGATGATGCACTGGGCTGATGGATGATTCATCACACAACTAACCAGACACCTCTGCAAAAGGCAAGCCAGTGTTCTAAGCTTGGGAACAGTGCAATATTCATCAAATGAGAGAGGATCTTTACTGCCATATGGACTTCTGCTTTTTGTTGGTTCAGTAAACACCACCAGGGTCAAAAGACTCAGCAATCAGGATGGAAATCTGGGGCTTGCATGTGCACAAATGGCCATTTTCCCCTTGACTTTGTGGGGCCCTGATTTCTATCGGAATTAATCTATGCATTTAGAAGTTTCTGTTTTCATTTCAACTGCAACAAACTTGGTCTTTTAGCGACCTGACATTTGAAGTTAGGTAAAAGCTGCTGGAAAATTTGCCTCAGAAGAAATTAATCTGGAAAATGCTGTCAAGAAAGGAAAACCACGTAAGTTAAAACCATTCAAAAGCTTCTGCAACATTATGTCCAAAGACTGAATACACCTAATAAAGAGGAGATGAGGTAGCCCCCCATCAATATTCTGGCTTCACATCTCACCTGACACCACTCAGAAGATGTTTCTCAGACTACAAATCTTCTGCAGTGAGCAACAAAATTTCAACAATCTGGAGCAGTACTTCCTCAGACAATCAAAGAGAACTGCTCCTGGCTGCATCCCCGAGCAGGGACAAGTCATCTTCTGGTTCACCTCCCCTCAGAAGGAAACACCATCTCACTAGTATTTCATAAGGAACAAGAATGAAAGGATCACCAGTGAGTGAACAACAAGGAATAACAAGGACATGCAGAAAAGGAAACTGGGTTCTTCCTTCCTCATGGGACTATGCTCCTTCCTTTGGCACTTGCAGGCCCTCCTGGTGTGCCTCTGGAGATGTTTCATCACAGCCCTTTGTACACAGATACAAAGTCTGGTCTGTAGTCTCAGCCTGAAAGAGACACAAAATACTGCTCCACATGCCTCTTGCCCTTTTTGGTTGATCCCATGCAGCAAGCTCTGTTGGTCTAGAGGGAACGTCAGGAAACCTCAAAAACAGCACGAAGTTTCCATTCAGGACTTTCATATAACTCACCATTTGGTTTTGGTTTCGGTTTTGTTTTGTCTTACTGCCTCACAAAATCACAGAATATCCTGAGTTCACAAAATACTGCTCCACATGCCTCTTGCCCTTTTTGGTTGATCCCATGCAGCAAGCTCTGTTGGTCTAGAGGGAACGTCAGGAAACCTCAAAAACAGCACGAAGTTTCCATTCAGGACTTTCATATAACTCACCATTTGGTTTTGGTTTCGGTTTTGTTTTGTCTTACTGCCTCACAAAATCACAGAATATCCTGAGTTGCAAGGGACCCATGCCATGTCCCTGCATAGGACGAGAGATCAGTGCCAGCCCCTCTGTTTCCCCTTGCAAGGAAGCTGTAGACTGCTATGAAGCCTCCCCTCAATCTCCTCTTCTCCAGGCTGAAAAAACCAAGTGACCTCAGCCATTCTTCGCATGGCTTCCCCTATAGATTGTTCACCACTTTTGTTGCCCTGCTGTGGATGCTCTCTAATAGCTTTTCTCTCTTTTTATATTGTGGCACTCAAATCTGCACACAGGATTCCAGGTGAAGTTGCATCAGTGCAGGATAGAGCATGGGAATCACCTCCCTCAACCAGCTGGTGATGCTCTGCCTTGATGCACCCCAGGTTGGCTCTCCTGGTTGCCAGGGCACAATGCTGACTCATATTCAACTTGCCATTGTCCAGGACCACAAGGTCCCTTTCCATGGTGCTGCTTTCCAGCCTCTCATTCCCCAGTCTGTCTGTACGTCCACGGTTGCCCCATCCCAGGCGCAGAATCCTGCACTTACCCTTGTTAAATTTCATACAGTTGGTGATTGCCCAGCCCTCTAATTTCTCTAGGCTTCTCTGCAAGGCCTCTCTGTTTTCAAGGAAGTCAACACCTTCTCCACATTTATTTACTATTATCAGCAAACTTATTTAGTATACCTTCAAGTCCTGTGTCTAAGTCCTTTATGAAGATGTTGAAGAGCACTAACATGGAGCCCTGCAGAACCCATTACTAATAAGTCACCAGCCTGATGTAATCCCATTCACCATAACCTTTTGTGCTTGACCCATGAGCCAGCTGCTCACCCATCACATGACATGTTTATCCAGCTGTGTGCTGGACATTTTGTCCAGAAGGATCCTGTGAGAGACAGTATCAAAAGCTTTACTGAAATCTAAAAAGATTACATCAACTGGCTTCCCTTGATCAACTGGATGGGTTATCTTATCATAAAAGGAAATTAGACTGGACAAGCAGAACTTTCCCCTCATGAAGTCATGCTGGCTGTGACTGATGATTGGCATTGTCCTTCAGGTGTTTTTCAATAACTCCCAGAATAATCTTCTCCATGATTTTACTAGGTACTGAAGTGAGACTGACAGGTCTGTAATTTCCAGGGTCATCCTTCTTGCCCTTCTTGAACACTAGGACAATGTTAACCAGCTTCCAGACAACTGGGACCTCTCCATATTCCCAAGACCATTCAAAAATCATTGAGAGAGGCCTTGCAATGACATCAGGCTGCTCTTGAGTATTCTCAGATTAATATAATGAACCTCCATAGATTTATAGGGACCCAGCTGGAGCAGTAGATCCTGTACAACTTCAGGGTCAACTGGTAGTTTATCATTCTCACAGCCATGGACATCCAGTTCAGGGCACTGGGACCCACTTAGCCCATCACTGGTGTGGAAGACAGAGACAAAAAAAGCATTCAATATCTTGTTGTGGGTATGCTCCCGTTTGTGAGATGGCCATCCTCATTCTGAAACAGGTCAATGTTATTTCTGCACTGTCTTTTACAATTAATGTATTTTAAAAACCCTCTTTTTATTGTTCCCCACAGTTCCGGCCAGTTTTTCTCCCTACAGTGGTGAGAGCATCTCAGTATTCCATCCACAACACTTGACCTTCCTTCCACTGGGCATACACCTTCTTTTTTTACCTTATCTCCAAAAGAATACTCCTGGTCATCCAAACCGACCTTCTGCCTTATCTACTTGACTTCTGACATTTTGGAATTGCCTCTTGATAGTTCGACATGGCCTGTGAAATCTGTGCAAGTGTGACGGTAACGCAGAATTGCACAGCAGCTTCCTGAATTACCATGTCTCACACATAACTGAAGTTGGTGCCCCTAGATGGCCATTCCCACAGTGCCGATCACATATCTGAACTGCAAAGCTCAACTTCTGTTCAAGACTCTCACTAGAGAAGAAGACATCTTTTGTTCTCTGAGCTGTACTAGTTCTGATTTGTGTTGAAGAATATTTCTCTGAAGACCACCATGATAAAATTCACAGAAAACAGAAAAAAACCACAATGAGCTACTTCATCAATCTTTCTAAAAAACATCTAACATTCCAGCTTGCATTTCATCCTAACTAATCATGCTTCTACAAGTCATAGCAAATAAACTTTTTGCCAAGGACCCAAAGCCTAGAAACTCCTTGCTCTCCCAATTTGCAAAAGACCCCCTCCAGAGTGAAACTGTGTGGCTTGCTCTGTACATCTGAGAACTGTGTTCAAAACTGACAGTGTGTCATTGATCATGACCCTTTAATCTTGACTGTTCAGCCAGACCACCTCACTGTCAATTTTCTAATCCACACTTTATCAGCTTGTCTACAAGGATGTTAGAGGAGACAATGTCAAAATCCTTATAAAAGGCAAGAACAAACAACACCCACACTGCTCTCCCCTCATCCATCACACCGAAGATCTCATTGTAAAAGGCTATCATGTTAGTAAGGTATGATACCCTCTTCATAAAGCCATGCTGAATACTTTGCAACAGTGAAGCGAAACTCAACACACAGTTACAACCTTCTGCTTTTACAACCTTTTGCAAAAGCAAAAGTACACAACTGGTCAAGCCCAGGAGTAAAAGGATTCCTCTAAAAGAAACTGGTAACACATGGCAGGAGGCTTACTTCAGTTCTGGAGGCTTGGTTTGTGTTGCCTCCAGCATCAGCTCTGGTGGTCTTTCTAACTTTTGTCTTATCTGCTCTTCCTCTTCCTCAGACTATGGATTTCTTGCCAGGCAGAGCCTGCTTACAGTAAGATCCTTTCAGACCCAAGGTAACATTAACTTGCAGTTTTGGGGGAAAAAGCTCAAAGGTGTAGTCATGACAAATACCAGACATCTGCTGCGTTGCCAACTTGCTCCCACATAGTCCTACAATGTGGCAGACACCATGATGGATAAAAGCTGCTGTCAGATACTCAGAACAACCTCCTAACACAGCTGCCTAAGTTGCATCACATAATCCTGTGATCTTTAATTCTACCCTTTTCCTTCTCATCCTGACATCCAGCTCACCAGTACACAACACAAATGGCTCTGATGATGCATGCCTACGACAATAATTTTAGAGGATCAGTTCCTTCAGAACATAGCAATGGAAGACAATTATCATGACCTGCACCACTGCAGAATGCAGTCATTCTTGTAAAGACTGGGGTTCCAACACACTAGGCAAGACATAGTCTTAGAACACGATACAATTCCTGCCTGAAGACTTTACCATCTCTTCAAACAGATATACCAGGAAAGGAAAGAGGGTCTCATTTTTATCCTCCATGTTACGGGTGAGAAGCTAAATTCATGGCTAAGGAAGTTCTTGTCAGAAAGAGAAGCCACATCCCAGCTTCTGGGATTGACGTGACTTTTCTGTCTAACAAGAACATATTTGTTAGTGAAGTAAAGTGAAAAATGCAGAACTTCAGGACTGTACCCCAAGTATTAGATCAGCTACCCAATGCACACCCCAAAAGTAAAAGTAATAATATTTCCCATACATACCTCAAACTCCAGATAGTGGTCCTTCAGTTTGTAATCATCTACTTCCTTGCCTTTGAGCTTCTTGTCAGGAGGATAGGAGCGATGTTCAGCAAGCTCAGTGGAGATCTGCTTCAGCTTAGCTTCATGGGACTTCAGCTGTTCATCCTTCAGAAACATATTAGGTATTTAAGTGACAGAAGCTAAAATATCCAATAAGCAAAGGAGAATAGAGAGATCCCTATCCAATAATACTAATTAGTTTCTTTTTCTTAGATTGATAAGGTCTTTTATCCCAGAGCTCTGCCCCCAACAACTCTCTCAAAGGCACCCAAGTAAGGTGGCCAGATTTCCAGAAAAACTCAGCAGCTAACAGATGCCACTGGGAAGGATAGCAAACCTGTCATCCCTTGCCTTGCTGAGAGCAACAGAAGCAGTTTGCTGCAGAGCATTACTGACAACATGACACTTTTTCTTTAATACATTTTTTGCTAAATTAATTAAGACTCTTGTGTATGCAGTCAAAACAAGGGCAGAATGAAACAGGCGAAGATCCTGCCTCAGGTCTTTGCAGTGTAGAAGTAGTTCCTTCCAGGAAAGAAAGGACATTAAGTCAGAGCCCTTCCTTCCATTTCTGTGCTACCAAAAGCTCTCTGGTGTGTGGTTTCAATTTGTTCACAACAATACAGTGCATTCAGAAGAGGAAGGGCGGTCAGTCCCCAAAAGGTATCTCATTTTGCTAAGCCCAAAGCAGCTTTTATCCCCCTGTGCAGTCAGAGAAAGTGAGGAGATGCTACTCCCACTTTCTAGGCAATTTCCTTTATCATAATCCCAGGCCCACTCACTTCCTCCAGTCCATCTGTCAGCTAACCTTCCCTCATCTCAGAAGGTTTCCAGCTCCTGCAGCATGGCCTTCTGTCCATTTCTAGGCTTGGATCTGAAATTATGCTTGAATTAGTTAAGTCCAAAATATATACAGGATCATACAGATATTGGTGACTTAACAATCATAACAACAGGTAGTACCCAGCTCAGCTCCCATGTAGGCACAAAGCCTCAGAGGAAGGGAGAGCAGCCAATGTCGTCAATCTCCAGTGGTGTAGCTGCACAGACCACGGGTCAGACATGCCTGCACTACACTGAGTCACACCAGGGACTAAGCCTTTCAACTTGCTGAGCTGGAGCTGCAGAAAAGGGGAAAACTTCTATAGAGGATGGTAGCTAAGCCCCAGCTAATCTTATGTTTCAACTCTTGCAAGAGAACTGAAGAAAGAAACATGTGGGATAATTTGCCTCCGCCTAAACATGGTAGGACTCAAACCACTCGCTATTGGCTGCCAAAAATTCTTGTTGCTGTTAGTAACTACCCTGGATCTGCATGCTCTCTCATTAGTGCCCAATCACTCTTTACATTGTGCTAAAGCCCTGGTCCCAGCGACATCCTGTGGCTGAGAGTTCTACAGCCTCATGACAGGAGGTCTTTGAGCAGCTATTAATATGGCACTTGTAATTTCCATGGCACCAGCTCTGGAGCTTTTGTATGTGCTGCACATTCTCAGGAAAAAAACCCAACACCCTAGTAGATCTTTTCTAGATTGGTTCCTTTATATATAGCTTTGTCACATCCCTATTTGGTTGGACTAACCAAGACCTGACACTGCTCTGCTTCTGAAAGAAAACCTGGTACAGTGATCTTGCACAATCTATCATGTCTAACCTCTCTTCCTCACCCATGTTAGGTCCTCACTGCATCCTGACTTCTGCCTGACCAGGAACAGGCTCTTTGAAGAAGTACTGTCCATCATGATTCATCCCACAAAATCCTAAACAGCAACCACAGGGATTTGACAATTTGGATTTTTTTTTTGTCTGCCAAATGAGAAACAGCCTGCTGGCAGCTTTTCCACAGTGATAGATGAAAGCAGACATGTTTCTGCTTCCCTTTGAATTTATCTACTTTGAACACTTAACATTCTTCTGCCTTTAGCTAAAACAGCTTATCTTATTCCATTTTCCGTGTCTCCCCTTCTTTGAGACACAAACCACAGGACTGTGATCTATTTTCTGACTTTCCATATTAAATGGAACAATGAGACTAGGAAACAATGTGCTAAATTGAACAACCACACAGAACGATGATGAGCAAAAAAAGCTTTTTTGGTGACTGGGTGTAAATTTTGGAAGCTCCATACAGAATTTTTGAAAAGGTGTGCATGAGCAAAAGGTAAAACCACAAGGATAGGACAAGTTAGTATTATTCTGTATGAAACATATTTAAAACTTTAACCCACAACAGAAGACGGCAAGTCCATCTCCAAACTCTAAGAAAGGCTACTTCCACAGAGGGAGAAAAAGCAGGGGCGACATAAAACCACCCCCTTAAGAGAAATGCAGATTTTGAGACAGTGGTTTCTAAGGAGAGTTGCTAAGCTATGAAGAGAGTTTAAAAAAAACCCCAACCAAACACATTTAAGAAGCAATCTAGCATGGGCAGATCACTTTAAAAGCTACAGGAGGGTACTCGTGAAGTACAACCTCTGTCACTGTCAGTCTGATCAAGGCAATCAATATCACGTTCCTGTCATTGCAAGAGAAATTACAGACATGCATCACATCTCCCAATGTACACAGAGCTATGGGCACAAGCATCTGACTCAGCAATTATGAAACAAGCAGAACTAAGTGGGGTTTTGTGCAAGAAGTAGTAGTGCTCCCTGCCACAGGATACTAAAAGCTTGTGTCACCACAAGGGGAGACAAAAGACATTCATGTAAGAGTCACTTTGCAAATATATATATTAAACAGGAAATTCCTGAGCCGATAAGGGTTGGAGTCTGGAAAATATTGTAGGAGAAATATAACTATGCTTGTCTGACGCATCACCTTTCACCTTTTATCACCTCAATAAGCCAAAGACCAGAGGTATGTCTATTTCTTCTGAAACGAGTGGCAATAAACACTCAAATTCAAAAACCACACCAGTCAGACAGTATTTGAAATGTCATCTGCAGAGCTATGAGCACGAGATGAAAATTCTTTATCTGGTACTAGGAAAACTGATGACTGTATCTTTTCGTCAGAAACATAAAACTATTATATTCAAGTCTGCTCCTTCTCTCCCACTACAAATCTTGCATCAGGAAATGAGCAGAGATTTACCATGCAAGCCTCCTTCTCCTAGGAATGCTAGTGGTAACAGCCACAAAACAATGACAAGGACGACCATCCAGTCTCCATCCAGCCAGAGAAATTGTCATCACCTACCCTCTACATAAAAACGTCTCACCTGAGATAGCTTTGTTGTGGTGGCTGGCAGGAGGGGGCGACTGAACTTCTTCTGAGAGCCAATTGCCGCTGGAAATGGTGGTGCAGAGAAGACAGCAGCCACACAGTTAATCTTGTTGATCCAGGTCTGCATTTCTTCTTGGCTCCTGGGGAACAAACACATATTAAGCACCTGTTGACTTAGCTTTCTCTATCTCTTTCCACCCCTTCTATAGCATTTTAAAAGCGAGAATAACCAGATTGGACAAGTCTTAGAGTCTGCTCAGTATTCTGGTCTCTCTTTTCAAGCAGTTAGTGTCAGGTATCTCAGTCACAGGCTCACCTGTGGTTAGGTCCATACCTCACCCTAGCATGCATCTTTTCCTAATCCAATCTAAGTGACACAGGTCACTTGACAGAACCAACCAATGACTTCATTCAGACAAATTTCTGAGCAGCGCTGGACACCACAGATCTCTATGAGGTTTCATATGAATGCCAGTAGAAAAGGGCCTGTGCACGGGTTTTAATGTCAGAAGCAAAAAGCAGGTCATCTGTTCTGTCTGGATAACACAGCATGAAGAACTTAACAAAATTATTCTTGTATTAAGTAGTAACTTTGTTTCTGACCACACTGTATCTTCTAGAAAAATATCTGGCTAGGACCTGATGACATCAGGAGACAGACAATACAAGACTGCCTTTGGTCATTTGCTTCAATGATTAATCACCCCACTCTTATAAGTTTGTGCCTTGTTTCCAAATTTAATTTCCTGCAGCTTCAGCTTCTAGCTGCTGCATCTTGTTATGCCCTTCTCAGCTAGATTAAAAAGCCTCTTAAAACCTGATGTTTCTTTCTCATGTACTACTTGTGCACTCAAATCACATCACTACTTAATCTTATTTCTGATCAAATAAACAGATTGAACCTCTTAAGCCTCTGCTCTAACCTGTCCAGGCAGGAATGTACCCCTCCTTCAGCAATGCTTTCTTTCCTCAATGACTGGCACGAAGAGAGCACTTACTGGGCTTGGAAGAGCAAGACCCTCCAATCAGCTGTTTTAAGCTTGAGGACATTGGGTTTCTTCTCATAGTCTGTTGCCTTGGACGCCAGCGCATGATGCACACTAACCGCATTCTTCAGATCTTCCTCCGACAAAGCCTTTTCTGGCTTGTATTCATCCTGCAGGAGTTAATAGGGGGAAAAGGGCATCTTACTTCTGCACGTGCTACTCCTTTTTCCTTAACCTAAGGAAAAACCTTGTTCCATCGTTCATGAATAGTAATAAAGTATACAAACTGAATGCAACCTGACTTGAGCACTTGTCATTTCCACTACCTTTAACATCTTTTCCTTTCTCTTTTTTGATCTCTTTGCAAGGGAGAGAAGTAGTTCTGCTACCTGCTTCACAGGAAGAGAGGTAAACAAGGAGTATTTGACTACCACAACAGCTGTGGACTATTTGTCTTCATTTCAGGAATCCTTCATAACCAGCTCCCCACCTCCACTGCTCAGCTATTTGATTCTGCTTGGGTTCTCAGCCTCTACTTTTACTTTTCCTTAAACAACTACCTTTGTATGTCCTCCTAAGGAAGTCCTCACACACTGGAGAAACCTCCTTATCAGTCTCCACAAAGCCAGTTACAGCAAACTCTCCTCTGCTCAGTGTCTACAAATGGCAAGAACAGCTCTGTCCAGGTGTTTGACACAATAACAGTATTGTTCCTAACACCAAATCACAAAAACAAGGAGCCAAACTCCTCCGTGTTGCAAGCATCAGTCTGGAAGCAGTCCTTGATTTCCTGAGTGACAGTAGCTGGTTAAGGGCACAATCACAGTATAGCTACAAGTTCAGTTTAAAGTCCACCTGACTATATATGGCTTGGGAAAGCCAGAAGGCTTTCCAAGGAAAAGTAATTTACCATCAATTCTGTATCACTTTGTTTCTGATGGACAGGCCAGAGCAGTCTGTAACTGACTTAACTTCTCATTAGCACATCACAGAAATCAGTCTCACCTGAAACATGCACCAACTGTGACAGCTACAAAACAGAGGAACAATTTCCTGCAGGCATGATAACTATTGATCCTCCACTTGAACACGAGTTACAAGATGAGGTTTAGCAGGAAACAGAGTGGAAGACACAGAGTATGTGGGGATGGCATTAGCTTCAACAGCCAGCAAGGCTCCTACCCTTGAGAAGAGCTGGTTAACATACATGAATTCATTTACAGGGCTTCACAGGCAGCACACAGCACAGGATTGCAGCCAGAGGCATCTGCATTGCTGCCAAAGTTATCTGTGCTTTTGGCCAAGCTGGGTTGGGGCTCTCCAGAATGAGTTTCAGTGGATGGGGAGTCACCAGCTGTGGCATCCTGCTCCTCTGCCTTGTCTCATCCTTCCTGACGGAGTTCCAGATACTGCAGGCCCAGAACTTGCCACTGCTACTCAGACACTTCACCTGTGGAAATGCAGCTATCCAGCAGTCCTGCTGCAGGACCACCTCCACCTGGGGCCAGAAAAGGGCACAACCCACCACAGGTCTGGCAGGCCCAGTAGAAAGACAGACCAGTACTGCACAGGTGACCAAAAGGCAGCCTTCAACCTAAACATCTGTGACATAAGTGGTTTTCAAGGGCTAGCAGTGAGCAACGCCAAATGTCCTTCCTCGCTCGTAGCTTGAGACTCAGCAAGATTTATAGGGATCTCTCTATCATGACGGACTTTGCCTACTCCCATCTAGGGCATTCTCTAAACCTTCTTCATGGAAGATGTGAGACTTAAGTCCCTAGTCGAAGAACAATAATTGGAGCAGGTTGTTCAAAGTCTGTCTCAGCCCGATATTGAAGATGGAGGAGGCAAGGACTCAAGTCAAGCCACTTCCTTTACAGGTTCAAAAGCTGATTTATTTGGTGGTAGTTCTGGGGGAGACAACTGGCTTTACTCTCCAGGGAGACTGGGAAACTTCAGAGGCAGGAAATGAACTTAGACAGGCCTCAGAAACAAGATATTCTGTCTTTCCTCTAGTTACTGCTTAGAGACAGTGTCAGCTATCACCTAGCCTGTTGCCTCACAGCTTCCTCTGAGAGTTGCATCCGACGTCCACAACCTGCTCTGGTATCTAAACCTGTTCCAGAAAAACTCCACATTTGGGCAGTCCCAGAGGGAGTCCTGGCTGAGAACCCCTTCTTCCTGACAGAAAGAATTCATGATAATCCTTGCTAATCCCACCAGATCAGTTGGCTGCAATCTACCTTGACAGCTGGGGCTCGGCCAGCTTCTCCAAAGGCACTGATGAGCATACCGGAAATGTCTCCACATAGTTGGCCAGCCTCAGAGAAAGCTTAAGGACTTGATTGTGCTGTCAAAATTCCTTCTCTAAGGCCTTCAACTCTTTTTGACTGGTAAGGAATGCTAGGGGAGCAGGAACATCCGTTTTCTCCTATGCCATCAAGGACAGGGTGTGCTCAGATGTGCTGGTGTCAGCGTGGAGGTTGAGCTGAAATGGAAGGCAGCTCTCTAAAGTTACATCAAGACTGTGGCAAGAAATATATACTGAGCCAGAAAGGAACTGTGACCTCTCTGTCAACTGAAGGCTGATGTGAGCACTGCACACACTGCAATGGCATGCTGAATTCATCTTTCTCAAACTCCTGGAGAATGACTTTCCAACATCCTGCTGACCCGGAGTCAGCATGTTTCTAAATCTGTTTTTGATAGACCAGAGAATGACATTTGTCTTTTCATCAGTCAATGTACCGCAGGTGGATATCTCTACTCAGCTGCATGTGATGGTTGCAAAATTCTCTTTCAGAAAGTCTCATCACTGAACACTTTACATCATTCTGGCCTTTCTCTATTTTAAAAAAAAAAATTTATAGAGGAAATTTGAGAAAAGTTATATAAAAATACCCGGAAGCCTGCAAGATTTTAAAGTGCCACATTAAAGAGCAAAGATGCTGCGAACCTCACAGAACAGTCTGAACAAAACATGAAGGTCTGTGTCCTGCACTGCTTGCCCAGAAGCAATTTCTAGCAAGGAAGCAAGGTCAGCCTTATGCCCTCTCCTTATAAACCTCCCTTCTGTATGCACATCACATCCCATGTCAGTCTAGTGAACAGACATTCTGTCAAGCTCCTACTTTGCAATTTCCTCTTGCTATGAACACAGGGCAGGAAATTAACCTTGGCCTGAGGATGCTCATAGACAGGGCCAACATCCCAAACATGTCAAACCTCTCATTTTATATAATACTTTGCAGGCATATTTAGTCGGCTAATTGTGAATGCTTCCACTGAGCCCCCTCCGTACTTTCTGTGCTCACTAATTCAGAAACCATCTCTCTTAAGTCACTCATTTGAAAAACAAAACAATACGCAGCACAGGAATTAGAACTGGAATAATTCCAATGAAAAATAAATACAAATAAATGTGGGCCCTGAGACAAGATGGCCCAGAAAAACTCCCCAGTAAATCTCAAGTGCCCACCATTTACAAAACACTCTCACACATGGACTTTGACAGCAAAACAGGGAGAACTGGAATGCAAACAGAATGACAGCAGAATTGGGATACACTGCCCACTGGGAGAATCACAGCTGCTACAAACAATTAATATTTATATAATATTTATATTGCAGTAGTGTCTTGAGGGAACAGCTAAGTTACAGATAAACACAGAAAGCAATAGTGCCGGGGTTTGTGCATGTATTTATGGGTAGACAGCACCTGAACAGTGACATTTTCCTATACCCTTCTTGAAGAGCAGTCAGCGCAATGAAACCATCACCACAGATGTTACCTCCACATATATAGAGACAGTGAAAGAATGAGGGAAAATGCATGTGTGCGTGCAAATGCACCATGCCCTACAACACCCTATCATCCGGAGAGAAGGCGAGAAGAGACAAGGAAACCCTTCGACCAAGACTACTGCCAGAGCTGTGTGCCTTCTACAAAGAACTCAAGCTGTTCTAAAACACTTCTGAACTTTCTGAAATTAGGATAATTTCAATCTCCTAGACTATTACAAAAGTAAACAACACCTCAGCAACTTTTACTGTAACAACCTGGCCTAGCTGTGTATTTCAAAACCTTGGCACCCTCATCTTCTGCGATACTACATCCCTAACAGAGCAAGGTTTATTTGAGTGGTAAAGCAAAGCACTGGTGTTCCTTCTGGAGCTGAAGAGAAATCAGAGGCTTTTTCACAGCTGCAGCATGTGGCCGAGAAGGAGCCACAGGCACCCTGGGGAGGCTCACAGCTGTCCCGTTACTCTTTGAATCAGTTACTTCCCATCACATCCTTCTGTCAACCTTTTACAGCGCTGAAGTTAAAGCCTTGCTTGTCAGTGTGCTACAGTAAGATGGTTTCAGTGCAAATTTCTTCAGGACCAAGTTGGAGAATGCAGCTTTGCAGAGCAACCACCCTGTAATCACTGAATTCAAGTGCTTTGACAAGTGCTAAACACGCAAATAACAAACAAATAAGAACAAGGACTTCAACAATGCAATTCATTCTGCAAAGATGCAGTCATATGTGAAATTACTCTCTTGATCTCCAAAGCATGGAGGGTGAGAGTGGGGAGAGCAACATTCTGTAGAAAATTTGCATGCTACATCAGCATCTCTAGATTTCCTTAAACAGAAAGCATTTTAAACTTATATGCCAGTAATACTCATAAAAATATTTAATCAAGACTCTAAAATAGACAATATCCTCATTTCTTTCCTTTGAAAGCTTATTAATCCTTAAATATCAAATAGGAAATTAAGTAATCTGTTAAAAACAAGGAGCCATCATACTTCTTAGGGAACTATGCAGTCTTTTTAGGTGAACCCTAAAGATGACTTATTTCAGAAACGGAAGTAGATGACTCCATTTCACTCAGGAAAGGGCAAATAGAAATCTGCCATGAAGGCCACTTCAGTAAAATGTGAACCTGCTGCCAGCAAGAGGACTTGGGATTCAGCAGATTTGGTTTGAGTCTCTTGCACTGGCTTTGAGCACCTCACATGCAACTTCCAACCCAAACCTTCCATCCTGAATGCAGATTGTTTTGTCTGTTTCAGCATTTCAGTCCTCTCAAAAAGGTACTGCACCCAGAGCATCCACCTTGTACACCTCATGTTGTAAGAACTTGATCCAAACCACTCTCTTTCTTCTCAGAGACTATTCAGGCTGGCTTCAATAAAACTAACAACTTCAGAAAGCCACAGCAGGCAAGGAGTACTTGCACTCCTGATAGTCACAATACGCAACGGAAATGTAAAGCAGTTTTCAAATAAGCACACTTCTGCAATACAGGGCAGTGTGGAAAACAGCACCTATTCCATAAATAGTTCAGCTACACTGAGGGGCAAAAAGCCTTAACAATCTACTTAGCTGCTGCCATTTATTTGCTTTTGACAGTTCTCACTCATATGTTGCATTTTATGTTCCAGCAGTATAGTTAAAAATGTACTACAATATATTTAAAGCTTGCTCAAAAGACTTGAAGGGTTTCATCTGACTTTTTTTTTTTAGACTTCTTGCTGTCAGGGAGCACATTTTGTTAGAAACCAGTCTAATCTTGCTTTGGGGAAAAAAAAGCATCCTTTTATCCTTCAATTTTGCAATGGAACAGTAGCTGCAGATTCCTACCAAGGCCAAGCTGTTGTTCAATTGTTCTGCAGCTGGTCTTGCAGGCACTGCAGAAAAGTATACTATGAAAAGGTGGGAAAGGAGGACAGTCTTACAGAAGGAGAAGTCATACGTATGAAATGCAAAGTTAAAAGCAGTCTAGAGGAACGTGTGCAAGACACAGAGAGATGACACTGCCTTTGCTGTCTATTTTTTTCAGCCATGAGAGACAGTAATGGGATAAACTGGAACTGATAGGGTGCACATCTGGATGGGGACAGTGGAACTGAACTTAAAAGTGTGAAAAGAGAGGATGTCAATGAAAGGATTCATGCCTCAATGTGTGTGTAAACGGGGGTGGGAGGGAGGGGGTAGAGAAATCAGCTATGCTGTGCATCAGAGAGAAAGGAGCCTAGAGGTGGGCTGAGAGAATGGAGAGCATGCCTGCTCCTTTATCCCTCCTTAATTAGTTTTCAAAAGACAGTGGTTTCCCCTACCTTCTGCAAGTACAGGACTGTTCCCTTCAGGACAGCATAAAAGGTTTTCCAGCCTCGCTTTCCCCGGGGAGCTGCAAAGAAAACAAATTAAAACCCATTTAACTCAGATCCATTTTTACACTTTGTCTAGGCAACAGGAGAGCTACATTAGTCCTATGTAAAAACTCCTTTGTACTATCCTTTTCAAAGGACAGTACAACTCAGTACAGTGCCTCAACGTACCTGCTGTGAGAGCAAGTAATACAACAACCCTGACGACAGGCCTGGACTGGATCAGAAGGTAACAGGAGCAATGCAGAAAGCAGGCCACAAAAATCCAGTCTTTGTGTTCTTGGAGGTAGGCAGACACTGCCCCTTAACAGCTAGGTTTGAGCTGTACACTGTGGCAGTGTTCAGAAAGAAACACCCTTTCTCCATGCCACGGCAGGCTGGCAGGCACTGCCCAGAACCAGCAGGACAATGCTCAGATGGCAGTGTCTCTCAAGGGCATCCTTCCCCCTCATTGCTGCTGCACACCAAAGCTGGCACTGAGAAAGGAGAGAGGTGCCAAACAAAATCCTAAGAAAAAAAGAAAAGTCACCCCTCAAGAAACCTAAAGTCAGTTAAAGGTTGAAAAACGTAACAGACAACATATCCAGTCCATAAATTCCTAGAAAGAAGCAGTGGGAAAAAAAACAACAGCATCAAGGCTGAAGGACACAGTTTGAAATTCAGCTGAAATAGATAGAAGGCAATGTCAGAGACTCGAAGTCTGCATCTAACCCCAGTCTCCACGAAGCACACATCATTGACCAGCATCCACTAACCTCTATAGTGAAAATAATAACTTGTGCACAACTAAAGTGTGACCCTCAGAAAGGCATCCCATGCTGACTTGAAGACAGCAAGTGATGATGAAGGGGTTACAAGTTCCTTGCTCCAGAGGCTAATCATTCTCATCTTGCATAACAGGCCTTATTTCTAATTGGCTTTTGTTTGGTTCAGCTTCCAGGCATTGGCCCCTGTTGCACCCTTCTCCTCTAAGTGCCTAAGTGCTTTAGCCCTCAGTACTCCTCTCCTGAGAAAACACATGTAATCATTCTAGCACATCACTTCATTAGCAATCCTGCACAAGCTGTTCTCTGCCCTGCAACAACTCCATTAGGACATGAAATATGAAAAAGTCTAACTAACTTTAAAAAAAAATGGTTTTGTTCTGTTTGCAACTGGAAAGCCAGAATGCAACTCTCTTGAGAGCTGCATGACAATGAGACAGACCTCTAAGTGGTACAGGACCGTCTGAAAACATGGCCCTAATTACATTACTCACTAAAGATTTATCCCTAAAATGTCAGCATACAGTGTGCTGAACAATGAGCAATTCTGATTTTCAAAATTACAGAAATAATTCAATAAATGCAACTATATACATTACTTATTAAGGTCAAATAACCAGAAGTTTAATAAAGAAGAATCTATTCAAAGCATCCAGTCATCACAGAGATCAGTTTGATTTCGACACCTCCGTCCGGATTTAGTTGTCCAGCTGTCATCTTCCATCTTGAAAATACCAACCCCCAACTCTGCCTCCTAAAATACACTAGCAAAACATGTGAACACCAAAGAGCTTAGCCAGAACGGAGAGACTGGCAGGTACGGGAAACCCATCACGAAGCCAGACTTTGCCTTCAGGATTTAGCCCAAGAGTGTGTACCATGAGTAGGCGATCATCAACAATGATCAGGGAATATAGAGATGCTCTGAGCAGCCTCTGCTGTTTCCAAGAGCAATATAAAACAAACAAATGAAGATATCCAAACAAAACACACACAGGTGAATCAGAGGCCCTTGATAATTAGTGCACCACAGACATGTAGGACAAAAAGGAAAGAGGATTAATTAAAGTAAGCAAGAGACACAGCAGGATTATTATTTAAAAGGGGCAGGGAGGAACTGCATGGTTAAAAGCTGGCTGTTGCCAAAAGCTGCTGCACTTCATTGGGTATGTGACCCCAGCCTGGGAAAGCAGGGAAGTGAATGGTTATATTACCTTCCAAGTACAGCTAAAGAACTGCCTTTCTTTAAAGATTAATCCAGAGGGGAGGAGAGATTTGAAACAATCAGGTGTCACATAAGGAAACGTAGAATTACCAAAGTACTGCGCAATAGCTACTGTAATTCACTCGAAATTGTTTTCTTTCCTGTAACCTGTGATATTCATTTTCTTTTACCACAAAAGATTCACATTGTTTTGCTGCATCACAGTACTTATGCTCATGCATTAGAGCTGCTGCAAATGGGACTGAGCATTGAAAATCCTGGCCTAGCAGTGAGAGTGTGATAATCCAATTCCTGAGTTGTTTGTTATTGCTGCAATTCCCCCATATGAAGCACTACTACTTGCCTTGAGAAGCACGTGGGTTTATCGGTAAGCGGCATCATGCAGACATAACAAGAAAATAACATATTAAGAATGAAAGATACTCACTTTTCTTTCCATCCATATCTGCATGGATTTTCCGAGCCAGAAATCCAGTTTTGTACACAGAAGCATTAGGGTCATGAGGGATGTCCAGGAATGGGTTATTTGAGTTGCCAATTCGACTGACAGCCTTTGTCTGGCTCCCATTATCCTTTTCATCTGTACCATCTGAGTGAGACTTTTTTTTCTCTTCTTCATCCCTTAAAAGCAGTGAAAATCAAGCATGAATGAGGGACTGATCATCAAACTTCCATTTCAACAATTCTTGAATGCTCTTTATCAAAACATACCTCTCTCTTTATAGGATTTATTTAGAGTATACCAAAACACAGGCACAGTATAGCAAAGCTTCAGTTCACCTGCTTCACCAGTACAGGACATAGAGGCCAATTCTCAATAAAGCCCAAGTTTTCATTACAGTCTCAAAAGACAAGACTTCCGGAGTGTTCTGTGTCCTCCAACTTCATCTGGTTTAAATTCCACTTATTTGAGTGCTAAAATGGGAAATATTTGCCTGTTGGGCTCTCCTGAAAAATCTCCAATTTCTTCATGAGTTCACATGTAGATTAAAATAATTAGATTACTACAGATCACTGTGGCTTACTCCTTAACTTAGCATATGAAACACAGACTCTACCTCCTTTTCTTTATTTTCCTCTGCAACTAGCACAAAAATAGTAATTTAAAAATGAAAACTACACTGGGTGAACTACATTACCTGAATTTTGGAAACAAAATGCTGCTTGAAATGTTACTTATCAGGGTTCAACATAACTCTTTGGGACAACAATGCAACCCATTTCAGCAAGTCACAAGCATTGCCTGGATAATATATGCCTTTTTGCTTGTCACAGGCAAAGGCAAAAAAAAAAAGAACTAGGCAATCTAGAAAACAAAGGGCGTCCATCACAAGAACAGGGCAATGGTTTTCAGAGAACAGGTCACTGAATCTGGGTGGATGGTGTATCTGGAGGAACCACAGCTAGTGTCAGATCACAGAGCAGCTCTTAGTCCTTGAAGTCCACATACACTCCCCTCCAGGTGACAAGGAAAGGTGTATCAGAGATAAAGTCTGTCATTGTAAAGTCTTGGTAGCAATGCTTCTCCTAAGACCAGCATCTGATTCAAAAATAATCATTATCGTTTGAGCATAACTATGGCTAATGTTGCCTACTGTTGTGGTTTAGGAGTGGTATTCCCCAAGCTGTTGTTTCCACTGAAACTCCCCAGACCACATGCTGTTCACTCAACCCCCCATCCCCTCCCACTGTGGAGGGATTGAGGGAATTTGAGGCACAAAAGGTAAATATCAAGGGTTGAGATAAGAACAACTTACTAAGAAACAGCAATGAAGCACGAAAATGAACAGTAACAACTGGACTAATAACAGAGTGTACAAGACAGGTGAACAACTCACAATCAGTCGCTCACCATGTGGGACCCAGTGCTGCTCAACCACACACACCACACCTGACCGAGCCACCAGAACAAAGGGTACCCCCTTCCCCCCTTTCCCCTCCGTGCCCTCTGCATGAGGTGAGGTGGTATAGAGTAACACCAGGGTCCTAGTGTGCCCTCCCTGGCTGCTGCAAAAGTTAAACATGTCCTGGCCAGAACTAAGACATTATTCACCCCTTATTCTATACCATCTACGTCATGTCCAGGTCCTACACCTTCTCAATGCATATATGCCTTCAATATGGTTTTTAACAATCCACTGTACTGTTCAATTTTCCCAGAGGCTGGTGCATGGTAGGGAATATACACCCACTCAATACCATGCTCTTTGGCCCAGGGGTCTGTGAGGCTATTTCAGAAATGAGTCCCATTGTCTGACTCACTTCTTTCTGGGGTGCCATGTCACCACAGAACTTGCTTTTGAGGCCCAGGATGGTGTTCTGGGCAGTGGTGTGAGGCACAGGGTATGTCTCCAGCCAGCCAGTGGTTGCTTCTACCATTGTAAGCACTTAGAGTTTGCCTTGGACGGTTTGTGAGAGTATGATGTAATCAATCTCTCAGACCTCTCCATATTTATATTTCAACTACCATCCACCATACACAGAGGCTTTACCCACTTGGCCTGCTTGACTGCAGTGCGCATCTCACAGTTATACATAACTTAGGAGATAGTGTCCCTGGTTAAGTCCACCCTTCTATCACGAGTCCATCTGTATGTTCCACCTCCTCTCTGATGATCTGAGTGGTCATGAGCCCACCCAGACAGAAACAGTTCACCCTTATGCTGCTAGTCCAGATCCAGCTGAGACTCTTTAATCTTGGCAGCCCAATCCACCTGTCCGTTGTTGTGATGTTCTTCAGTAGGCTGACTCTTGGGTATGTGTGCATCTACATGGCATACTTTTACAACCAGGTTCTCCCCCTGGGCACTGATGTCCTGCCACAATTAAGCAGCCCAGATGGGTTTACCTTTGCACTGCCAATTTGTCTTTTTCCATCGTTCTAGCCACCCCCACAGAACATTTGCTACCATGCATGAGTCAGTGTAGAGGTAGAGCACTGGCCATTTCTCCCATTCAACAATATCTAAAGCCAGCTAGATGGCTTTCAGTTCTGCAAGCTGACTTGATCCACCTCAATAGCTTCTGCAACTTGCTGCATAGGACTCCATACAGCCACCATACTCATCCTTGAGTCTCCACTGGTTTTTTTTGCCAGAGACTCCAGGAAGGACCATTTTCCCCAACTGCCATGTAGAGTACATTTTTCACATCTTGTACTGCCTGGACTGGCCCAAGGGCTACTGCATGAACAATGTCCTGTTTAATTTGTTCAAAAGCTTGTTGTTGTCCAGGGCTCCACTTGAAATCATTTTTATTCTGGTTACTTTGTAGAGAGGGCTGACAATCTAACTGAAGTTTGCAGTATGCATCCTCCAAAACCCACTGCACCTAGGAAAGCTTGTGTTTTCTTTTTGCTGTTTGGTGTGGACATAGCTGCAATTTTGTTGACCAAATCTGTTGGGATCTGACAATGTCTATCTTGTTATTTTATTCCTAAAAACTGAATTACCTGGACAGGTCCCTTGACCTTGCTCTGCTTTATGGCAAAACCAGCTTTCAGAAGGATTTGGCCTATCCTCTCTCCTTGCTCAAAGAATTCCTTTGCCATGTTGCCCCACACAAAGGTGTCTTCAATGTAACGCAGGTGTTCTGGAACGTCACCCTTTTCCAGTGCAGTCTGGATCAGACCATGGCAAATAGTGAGGCTCTGTTTCCACCTCTGGGGCAGTTGGTTCCAGGTGTACTGGATGCACTACCACGTGAAAGCAAACTGGTTTGCACTCTGCTGCCAAAGGAATGAATTGCATTGGCATTGGCAGTGTTAGTGGTGACACTACTTTGCTGCTTTTGACTCCAGTTCATACTGAAGTTCCAGCATGTCCGGAACAGCAGCACTCAGAGCTGGTGTGACTTCGTCCAGGCCATGATAGTCTACTGTCAATTTCCACTCTCCACTGGACTTACACACTTGCCATATAGGATTCCTAAAGGGTGAGGGAGTGTTGCTGACCACTCCCTGGCTCTCCAGGTCACAAACCATCTTATGGATGGGGATCATGGAGTCTGAGCTGGTGCAGTACTGCCAATGATGCACTGTTGTGGTAGCTATCTGGACCTGTTCTTCAACCCTCAGCAGTCCCACAGCAGAAGGGTTCTCTGAGAGACCAGGCAAGGTATTCAGTTTTTTAATTTCCTCTGTCTCCACATCAGCTATCCCAAAATCCCTAAGATGCCTTTTGGATCCTTGAAATACCCTCCCCTGAGATAACCTATGCCAAGGATTCACAGGGTCTCTGGGCCAGTCACAACGTGGTGTTTTTGCCATTCATTCCTGGTTAGATTCACTTCAGCTTCTGGTACTGTTGGGATCCCCCTGTTACCCCAGGATTACAGACAGATTCTGCCACACTTTAACTTGATGGCATCAGGGTACATTGTGCACCAGTGTCAACTAAAGCCTTGGATTATTGTGGGTTTAGTGTGTCAGGCCATCAGATCCACAGAGTCCAATAGATGCTATTGTCCCACTCCTCCACCTGGCTGGAGGCAGAGTCAACTAAAGCCTTAAACTCCTGTGGGTCTGATGTGCCCTCAAATCCACACAGTCCAATGGATCCGGTTGTCACTTTTCTCCACCTGGCTGAGGCCCCTCTAGTCTTGGCCATGGCACACGTTACTGACTGCTTGTAAAATATGAACTGGAGGTCCCTTCAAGATCGTAAGTATCATCAGCCCTTCTGTTTTGTCTGAGGATTTGCCCACTGGAAACTGGCGTGGCACTTATCCCTGACAAATTTCCTGCAGAGATTGTTCTTCCTTTCAGCTCTCCTACCCATGCTGCTAGGACAGAGGTGGGCTTTCCATCCCACTACTTCACGTCTTCTCCATGGTCACCCAGGGAAAACCACAGGGCACCTCGTGGTGTGTACCCTCTCTCTCAAGCAGGGGAACAGTTGCTTCTAAGAACAAAGACCCTTGATCTGCACTGGCAGAGCACAGGACACTTCCTCTCTAAGTTGCACGAAGTCCTTGCTCATTTTCTCCACAGCCAAGACGCAGGGCCATAGGGAGGAAGAAGAGACATTTTCTTCATATCACCCAGGTAGGATAATCAAATATTCCACCATCCTTCTTCCAAATCATCCTTCTTAAATGTCATCACTGCCAATGAGCTGGCATACATTGCTGTTGCGCTTGGTAGAAACTTCTGCCACATATATTGTGTACACTGGACATCATCTGGATTTATAGGGGCCTGCTCATTATTTGAATCCCTATAGAGTACCTCCAGCACAGCTAATTCTCTCAGGTACTGGATGCCTCTTTCTATGGTGCCTCACTTGCCTAAGTGCCCGAATAGATGACCCTTGAAAAGATACCTTTCCCTCACACCTAATAGGAGTCGGCTCCAGAGGCTGAGAATTTCTGACCTTTTCCCAGTCTCCCTTGTGAATGCTCACATCCCTGGGCAGGAATCCCAGCTACTTGGCTGCACTGCCCTCTAATTTCTAATTGTGGTCCTCTGTATCAAAGCATCAGAGTAACCAAGTCATAATGTGCTCCTCACTGCTGGCAGGTGTGATCTTTTCTCATACCTCGCAGCTCACCCAGGAATAGGGATCGGGTGACTATCTCGGGTCCTGCCTCTTCCTCCTGTCCCAAAGACCCCAATTCCTCTTCATCCCTCACTATGTGAACTAATTTTGTCTTGCGTTTCTTCTTCTGTATAGAGGTGACTGCTACTGGCATGGGTTGTTCCTCTGGTTCAGTCTGACTGACCACAGTGCCTGTTGGTCTACCTTCCTCCTCTTCCCCCTGAAGGCGCTGTATAGTATCAAACAGTTCCTGATAAATAGTAGCCAGGGCCCAGCATGCTGCATTACTTTGCACCCCTCTGGAATTGCCCCAGCACTTTCTGTTCAAATACTATACCACTTCATTGGGGTCATGTAGTTGCTCAGAGGTGAACCCCCAAACCACTCGAGGAGAGAAGTACTCCAAACACATTCCATGCCACTCATGATCTCTGAATGACCCTCCTAAAAATGTTTTTCATAACCCTAAACATGGTTCTGACCACACTAAGGAGACCTGGCAGACACAGCACCAAGAGCACACTTTCCTTAACATCCAAAGGAAATTCAAAATTCTCAAGAGCCATTATAACAAGCCTGAAGGAGGAAAAGGGGGTGAAAAGCTGGGGAGAATCATCTTCCCCTGTTTTCCCCATGGACTGTGTATGATTCTGAATGAATTCCCAGAGGTGGTGCCCGAGGTAAGAGCAGGAGGGCAACACTGAATACACAGACCAAACGACCCTCATTGCACTCGATGTCATCATGTCAAATGCCGCTATCACACAGAAGAGCAACAAAGCAATCCTGATCCCCCTCCCTGCTCTGGAAGAGATAATTGCAAGGAACACACAGTTCAAATACATTAGTATATACAGGATGAGGTACCACAACCATGTGAACAGACAAAACAACATTGTAACCAGTGGCTCTGGACCTAATACAGCACATGATTAA
>NW_008682278.1:0-39007 GCF_000695815.1 Acanthisitta chloris
CCCCTAAATTCTATGAGTCTATGAATACTCAATAAGGATATATACTTCTTAAATTTCAGCTGTAAATGTTTGCTGAGCATGTGCAAATTAAGATTCTTCAAAGGCTCATACTTCTTGGCCAAATTTGGGGTGTTTTCTTGAAAGTTGGCAAAAGGCACATTACTTACACAAATACTATCTCCTGCCAAACTTCAAGTCCAAATTCCAAGGCTTGGGGATGTTATTCCTTTCCAAAGAGCAAACCATCTGAATTTTTTTTTGTGACTTTTTAAGTAACAAAAACATTTTTTCCATAGCCTCAGTCTTTGATATAGCTGAATTGCTTTAGCTGAGATTGTGGTGCTCCTTGTTCCCTTAAAAAAAAATGAATCTGAGTCTGAAAGAGCCTGGAAATTTAAACCAGTTCAGTCCAAGTGGTTTGAACTTTACATTGTACATGGCAATTACAGGAGGGTATTGTAATGAAAGAGTTGGAAATTGTAATGTGGTAGTACTAAGTCTGCTTTATAGTAAAAGAAATTGGCTGTTGTCATCTCAGTTGTTTCATACTAGCATAAAATTGGTGTTCAGAAACTTTATTTTTAGACCAGATAGCCCAATCTGGACTGGACAAGTTGTCCTACTTTGATTTTTGCTTGATCAGGAGAACATGTGATATATTGGCATTGCCGCTGTACAGACTCAATCCAACCCTCTTAGGATATCTTCTTGCAATATGAAATGTCTTTTTGTGAAAAGAATGTGAAGAATTTTGTTGCTAATAGCATCTTACCCTTTATGGGTAAAGTTATTTTGCTGCCTTCCAAGACGAGTGTGACTCTCACCAACTTGAGTGTGGATCTGTTACTTTTGTGCCTGCCTGCTTGCTCTTGCAAAGCTGGGTCTTCAGCTGGGGTGAAACATATACACCTCTGTTGAAGTACATACAGATTTATCACTGTACATTCAGTCAAGTATTTGCACTTCTTCTAACTAGAATGTTTGGATTTGCACTTGGAAGCTCAGGTTTTTATTTCCTGGCTGAACTTTAGTAAAAACAAACCAGGAAGCCATTCTTAAATTGCTTTACTTCTCAACAAGTTACAGAACTGGGGTGGAGGGGATGGGGGGTTATTAGTCCACCCAAAAGCTTTGTAACCAACTGTGTAGTTTTATGTGCATGTAAACCAGCAACTGCCACTGGGGAAAAATGCAGGAAAAGGATTGTTTTACAATGGGGGAATTTTTCTTACATGATTCACCATCTGGCCTGCAAATCCTGGTGTCAGAGCAGTGGTCGTGGGGGGAAGGAGCAAACCTGCAATGCCAGAGTGAGGGAGGTGGTTGAAGCTGTTTCATTTTGATCACAATGGAGAATGCCAGCTCAAGTGCTGCAGCTTCACCTAAAGCAGCAGAACAATCAGACCAGTTGTCAGAGGAAAAGAATTGATTCTTCCATATATGAATGGGCACCTGACTCAGTTTGATACATCTGAAAGGACCACGGGATATTGAACTTTTTAACTTTTGTTGAAGGTGGTCACATGAAGAGTCCAGGTCTCTGCGAAACCTCTTCCCTCCACTCTTGTGTTCATTGGGCTGCAGAATAAATTGGTAAATCTGGCACATTGGCCACGTTCTGGGATACTGTTCGCTCTTTCTCCAGTTGACCATCATATCCTGACGTTTGGTGTTTGCTGTCTCCTCCTGTATAAGGGCAGAGGCTGCTGAGAATTTAATGGTTTATTTGCATTGATTGATTTAAAAACAGGAATTCATTAGAAATCCACTTGAATATTAGGTGTCAACATTGCTGGTTTTAAATTGCTTGTGTCTTGTTGATACAGATGAATCAATATCATAACCCACAGCTGTTAACAAGTATAAATGCCTTCTAATATGCTCTGGTCAGTCTGTTACTATCTCAAACCCTTCAAGCCCCATGCTGGGTGCCAAAAAGTATAGAATCATGGACACATAGAAAGGTTTGGGTTGGAAGGGACCTTAAAGATCATCTAGTTCCACCCTCCTTCCATGGGCTGGGACACTTTCCACTAGACTAGGTTGCTCAAAGCCCTATCCAACCTGGCAATGCAATTCCTTATGAATATTTAACAAGGAACAGATAAACATTTTTCTTTTGTAAAGTATCTTTTAGACTGGGTGGGGTTTTTTGAATTTATTTTTTTTTAAAAGCTCAACAAAAACACTATGCTTGGTATAAAATCAATTCAGTAAAATACTAGTAGTCTCATTTTCAGATTGGTCTCTCTTTGACGAGAAATGTGTTAAAAATACTGAAGGATAAAATATATTTACCAACATTTATGGAGCTTCATCACTTGTTTTTGTTTTATGTTTGCTCTTTCCTATACAAATATTACAGATATTGCTTGATTTAATTCCTTTATAAATAACGGGAGTCAAAACAAACGAGACTAAGCATTCCACTAAATGTGGCTATTATCTTGTATTTAAAACTAATTAATAAGCCAGCAGTGGTTTGTGTGTTGTAATGACCATAATAAAGAAATGATTTTGATAAAACCATGACATGGCCTGCTGTACTTCATGCAAGACAGAATCATTCTAAAATGATCAAATATCCTACTCACCCCAGACAAACAAACAAAAACCCTTAGACAGAAACAAAACAACTTCTTGTACTTTAATGAGGTTGTTTGGTAGCCTTACCAGCAGTTGCAATTTTAGTGATGTTTGTGCAAAAGATTGCATAATTAGACACGTGAGCACTTTGAAAGAAGCTGTAAAAGTTGAACCTCTGGGTGCAGCCAGCTTCAGGGAAACAATGGGAACCCACCTATCTGCAGGCAAGGTGTTAGGAGCAAATGCCTTTTGTCTTGGCCACTCCTAGTGTTTTTTATCTAAGCAGGAGTATTTTCAGAGATTGTTTTGAAGATTCGAAGAGTAATTATGTGTATCTGTAATACAAAATCTTTCACCTGTGGTGACTGTTGTTCTGGCAATTTAAGAAATCAGTTTATTTTGTGCTGACCACTGTAGCTTCTCAGAGCACATCTGATGAATTGAAACTCCTGAGGAAATATGCAGTCAGTTGTAATAAGTGGATATAAAAACAAATGTGTTTTTAGAAAGACAACAAAAGACAGGCTAAATCATCCTAGTAAAACAGTGATAACCTATTTTCTGCTCTGAATTTCCAAGAAAAAGAGACACTTTCTCATTTTTCTTTCTTGGCTGGAGTTCACAATTCAAAGCCTCAGCCAGGGGACGGTTTCCTTAAAGCAATGTCTTTAAAGGTCCCTTAATCCATCAGTGGTTTTGATACAGTTTCTTACGTGAAGTTTTGTTTGGGAACTTGGCTTTTGGTCGGTTTCAGTTCTCTTTAACCTCCTATCCTCTTTTCTCTCTCTTGTTTTCCTGGAAAGGGAACATGTAAGTGTTAGTTGAGTTAAAGCTTCTATTTGGTGGTTTCTTGAATTAGGTCTTGCTTCCCCTGCTCTCCCTCTCCACCCAGCATTTTCTTCATGACTCATGCTAATTTGTAGGTAGTAAAAGTATTGGGATCTACAGATTGTCCCTTTGCCACTCCTGACTTTCTTCCAGGAATGATTTAAAACTCTAATGGAGCATATCTGTGAGGCCCTCTGCAAATTGTGGCCTAGTCTCCACCTCTTAGCAACTCATGTAAAGTCTGGCTTGTTCAGGGCAGATTGCTCTGGGATTGTTTGTTTTTAATATAGCAGTAGTTCTCCCTCCATTCCACTGTAGTTTTAAATGCTGAACCAAAGAACTTGCAGTCAAAATTAAAAGATGAGGCATCAGGCAGAATATCGCAAAGGGATGGGGTAGCGGCAAGTCTTCCATGCACCCTTTGAAGACTTCGGAAAACAGAAGCACTGTCCACTGAAATTGTGGTTGAGAGGATGGGGTTTGAGAAGGCATTGCAGAGTAGTGGCAAAGGTCTTTTAAAGGAAAATAAAATAAGTAGCGTCCAAAGTCGTTCAGCGGCTCCTTCAGGGAGAGATACATACAAGAATCAGAGAAATTGTGGAATAACCAACCCACCTTAATATGTAAAACGCTCCGAGTTTGCCACCTAGATCATTACTGATTTGCTACAGAGAGGAACATGGATTTGTAGATGTTAGAAATCTGTGTCTAGCAAAATTTGCTTTTGTGAACCATGGCAGTGCGATCAGGGGCAGATAGACCAGAGGGACACATTCTGCAGCTCTGTAGTGTCATGTACCAAGTATGTTGGGGAAATGGCTCAGCTTAAAAATGGAGATTTTCAGTAAAATAGCTGTGAAGCATCTTTCTGAGGCTAGCAAAACTATTCATGAGATTCTGGTCCTCTAGCTATGGGAGCCTTGTGAAATGTTGGTTCTCCCATCACTAATTACAATCCTGCAGCAAAAACAAAATATCTGGTCTTTTTTGTGTGTGCCTGGAGTTTTTACCCTATTCTTTTGTTACCTTAAATGGGACTTAAGTATTCATGTATTGTCTGTTTTTATTCAGTCTTAATTCCTTTGAGTTTAGTTTATTTGGAGGGTTCCCATTATTGATGCATTGAAGAATATCATGGACAGAGGTTACCAAAAAAGGGTGTGACTTGGGAGTGGAGTAAATTTAGCACATCCACATTTTATTAAATTTATGACTCATAAAATACTCAATATTTCACAGAATAGCCAACTGGCCCTCATTTTGCTTGTGCTGATGGATGTCCTGAAGTTTTGCCAAATAGTTTTGGAATTATATCCTCTAGAAAATGTTATTGCCTATTAAAAGCTTGAATGTGACCTTTTCTCCTTTCTCTTCTCTCTGACCTCTCTCTGGACAGATCCCATATTGAAATTCTTTTTCTCTTCTGTCCATTTGGCAGAAGGATTCCACCTCCTGCACACCCTCTTTTGTGTTTTAGTAATATAAAAATGGACATTTTTGCATACAGCACCATCTTCAGAGTGACATCTGTCTTTGTATATTATCTTTGTTTCTGCATCTGGACAATCTGCTCCTTTTAGACAGGATATTTATAATAAACTTCAGCTCTTCAACCAAAACCTGTTTAATTGTTAAGGGTTTGGGGTTTTTTAATCTTGTTATGAAACATCCCTTTTTGTTTTCTGGGTGGTTTTTTCCATACAGCTGTTGATATTGTAAACTGCATGTTTGCAGGAGTACATGTGTCTGCAGCATATGATGCTGTCGGCTTCTTAGTAGTTTTTCCTGTTTATGGAGTGGAGAACTTTTCAGATGGAGAAGAGCAGCTGGAGGGAGAGCAATGTCAGCATACCCTACTGGGATTTTGATCACGCTAAATTAATAAAATTCAGGGTCTATATATCAACATAGAATAACTTGGAAATGTTACATAAACATTTTCTAGTAAGGACTAAGGGACTCTGAAATGCAACTTTAAAAGTATTATCTTTTTAAAAATCTTTTCACTTCTGAACTGTAAAAAAAACGAAGGTTTTCCTAGCTTCACTGGCAGATTTTAAAAACCAAAGATTTAGGAGTCTTTTTGGTAAATGTTAGAGGTAATACATTTAATCATGAGCTAAGTCAAATCTATCAAAATAACCTTTAGTGCTGGTTTTAAAAATTATAGCACTAAAGATAGTTGGGCTTACAGCAAACTGTAGGTTGGAGTAAGCAGATGTAGTTTTCAAAATGACTGTGTATGCACTTACCTGACCTGTGTCCTGTTAGAGCAACTGCATGTGCAAACAAAAAGTGACATCGGATCTCTATTCCTCATTCCATAATCGTGTGTCCGAGAAAATCAAATAATATATGTGAGGAGAGAATAACACATTACATAATGTTCTGCTCCATAATGTGCTGCTTCTCTTATTCACTTACTGCCTCAGCAATCGCATTTGGCCACTTCATGGCTTCCTCTCCTCGCACAGAATCTGTTTTGTGGAAATAAGGAGAAATGAAAGATCTAGCTGGATCAGGGAAAATTAATAAGCATACACAAAGAGGTTGTAAACTGTTCAAGGTACTGGTGACTCTGCATATGAATAAACAGGTATGAGAGGTTACAGAATGTTCTTTAAATTTTAGATCCTAATCTAGCAATTTCATTTGTGGTCAAGGGACTGCACAAATACACAGGGCAAGTTGTGCACATCTGATTTCAGGACTGTTAGTACATTAGCTTTCAGAAAATAAAAATAAAGCAATTTATATGAAACCCAAACAGCATTCTTTATGTAATTCATCTTCTGCAGGCATCTTCTTTCTTACAAACATGTTGAAACACAATGTATTTTTATTAGCTACCCTGTCAACTAAAAATACATGTCTCATTTCTATTTTATTGTGGTTTTCTCCAAATGTATTTTGCACATTTAATAAAATGCTGTCAGTAGTCACTTTCTGTCCAATTTGAATAATTTTTCGCTCTAAAACCACAGGAATAAACCCCTTCAACATGTTTTTTAAGACATGTAGATAAACATATACAGATGCACACATACGTAAATATGTGTGTGTGTGTGTGTGCGCATATATATATATATATGTAGTTTTCAAGATCAGCAGTTGATATTTTTTATAGTAAATTTTTAAAGAGTTGGTTGCATTCTTTTTCAGGCTAATTTAGTAGGTTTTGGTTTATGGTATATATATTTCCACAATGCCCAAGTAGGTTATATTTGTCTTTGCTTTTCTCTCTAAACCAAGGTCAGACGTTTTTTGGTGTAGTACCAGGGTTGGGGTCTATTTCACACACAGTACATCCAGTTCTGTAATGTGGTTAAGGAATGCAGATTTTGACCTCACCAATTGCAATGCAGTCATCATCAAGTCAGAATGGCTGTACGGTTTGGGGGGATTTTTTTTTTCCAAATAGCCCCTTTCTGTTTTGGAGTGAAGTATAAAAATAACTTTTCTGAAACCTTGGCTGATCTCTCTAAATGTATGAGGTTAACATTTAATTGCAATTCTGTGCATGAAGCAAGAAGTGAACATACCATTTAGTTGTGTGATCCTGTTTCCAGTTGAGAAATGGAAAAGTACAAACTCAAGTTCTCTTTGAGTGAGGCATCCATAAACTGTTGAGTACTAAAGTTAAGCAACAGAAAAAAAGTGAGTCTACTACTCTTAGAAGTTAATTTTCAGAAGCAGGCAGTACAACATCAGAGATACTGTTTAAAAACCTGAACGAAGCTTTTCAGCAACCAGTCAAGGTATTCTTCTAGATAAATTATGTCTTCCGTCCTAGTAAGAGCCTCCCTGAATTGTTTTGAGATTCATCCATAAAACTGAAAGTTGTTGAAATGAATTGCATTATAATAACATTCCTCAGGTCCCAACCAGGACCCAAACATTTGATTCCTATCTGCCAAGCATAGTGAATACATGATAAACTCAGAAAAAAGATATGAGTCCTCCCTAAAAGAAAATTGTTTCCATACAGACCTTTACTCATTTTGCGTGTGGTGAGAGCATTTCCAAAAGGCAACATGAAGCATCTTTGGAGATTAGGGTGGTGGGTGGGAGGGAAGGGACTGAGGTAATTCACGTACAGTGTTGCCAGTAGTGCCTGCTGTGCAGTTGACTGCAGTAAGCAGTTCTTGGCAGATTACATATACATGGGTGAGTCACATCATTTATAATAAAGAATCCTATATGTAATTTAGGATGGAAATTCTAGTTGTGTTTCATAAAGGCGGAAAATATAATTAGACGTGCTTAAGCATACATGTTTTTTATATGCATTGTGTGTTGAGAAAATACTCCTGTCTCCTAAAACATTGTAAATTCCAAATTGACAAACTAAAGCCTGGGTTTGAGAAAATGCATAATCCATAATTTTATAACTACTTTTTCATAGCTGTAATGAAAGTCATGGAGTAGAATGCCTGTGTCTAGTTCAGGCTTGTCTTTTCCATGTCCCTTTGATGACAAATGCCTTTGTCTGAATGAGGTTCTTTGCAGGGATGTTTACTCAGAGTTTTATTACTAAATAGGTACATGCCTCATGTGGTTTCGTATCAGCAACCCTAGGTGGGATTCTGTTATTGTTTCTGTCCCTGCAATTAATTACTTTGTCAAGCACTTTGCCGTTTGCAAAGCTGTGTAAAGTCAGGGAAGCAAGACTCAAAGAGTAGGGCAAAGCAGGGATTGTTGTTTTTATTTTTATTTTTTTTTCAAAAGATATTTACTCATTTTCTGCAGTGCTTTCTGTAACTGAAGTAATTATGTTGTATTAAGCATTAGAACTGTTTGAGCTGTCAGTTTACAAATGTGTGTATTAAGCATTCAGTAGAAATTCTTAGGTTGAAACTAAACAGCACTGAAAGCATGAAATGCAGCGTTTACTAGAGACAGTATCAGCTCAATATGTCATAGAGGGAGCTTTAAGCGTCTTGCAGTGTAATAAGGAATATATCGTCTTGTCAATCTCAAATCAGTTAAGATCAAGAGCTGTGTGACTGATGGGAGGCACAAAACACCTTGTAGTAATTGCTGCATTGAAACACAGACCCTCAGTTTGGAAAAAAATCCACAACTAAAGAACCTTCAAACCCCAAATTTTAAATTGAAGTCAGTTCTGCCCTTTTTTCTGACAGTCAAGGGGAATAAAAACCTTAAGGAACTATTCCACTTGGTTTTGTGTTTGGGTTTTTGTTTTGTTTTGTTTTTAAGATGGAATCTCTAAAATTCAAATATCCAGGAATTTAGGGCTGTGCACATCTGGAGGCAGTGATGTAGCCCAGTCTTCGTTCTGCTCTTCTCTTGAGGCACTGCACCCTTTTTTTTGAGTATCTCTTGTTGGCAACAGGAAGCTTTTTGTGTGTGTGAAGGTGTCAGAGCTGAGCACTGACTGATCGCACAGGTTGATATTTAATACGGATTTCTTCCTCCCGGGATGTTTTTAAGTTCAGAAATATGCTGAAACTGCTGCTGTTCTAAATTAATGGATGCACAAGGATACTGGGGGAGGGATTAAAAAGTGCTAAACCCCACAGTTTTATCAAAACTTGGGTACAACATTGCTATTTTCTTCTCACCTAGCTTGGGGATGTTTGTGATGAAGCATGCAAGGCATCTACCTATTCTGTAATCAAAGCACTTCTGTGTTTTGTCAATGGTGAAGAAGTTTGGGTCTGAATGGCAGTGACGTATGCAGCTGATGGGCAGAGTCTGAGATGGAGTGAGTGCCTGCACCTCTGGACGGAGACGGGAGGGTGTGCCGCTTCCTTCTGTTGGAGTTTGTAGCTCAGAGGTCCTCTTGGGTCCTTCACCATTTCAGAAAAGGAACAGCTGTGGTTCCATGCTTTTGTTTTTTCCATCTGTTGCTAGCCAGGAATTTGTGAACATCCTTCTCGGATGTGGATCTTGCTGAGGTTATTCATGTCTTTGTCACCTCCCAGGCTGAAATACTGCAATCCATACTTGGAGCAAATGTTCATAAGTCTCCAGAGCATTTGGCTGGTGTGTAGAAAGCAGTGGCATACTTTCTGCGAGGGTTTAATCAGCATGGGCTTGATTTTTTCAGATAGCTTTGAGCCCTTCAAGCTCTGTCATGAATTTGCTGAAAGCTGCAGGTGTGTTGTATCTTTGAAAATCAGGTCTTGGGAACACACTGAGCTCATGTCTGTTACTCCTCTCTGGCTACCTAACTTGTTCCAGATGCTGTTCTAGGCAATAGCAACTAATAGAGGAAAATGCTACTCTAGGCAATGGTAGAATAATAAAGAAAAAATGTTCCAACCCTTGGCCCAGAATTCATATGAATTGCGGGAGGACGCTGTGTTCTGTGTAATCTTGTTTTTGCATCTTACCAACACAACAAATGTGAGCTGCAGGTTGGGTCTTCTGCTGTGTGAAGACAAGCCTGCACTCACACCTTGGATGGGTGGGGGAAAGAGGGTACTTATCCTCTTTGGTGGATGAAGGAAGAGGTTTCTAATAAGAAAACATACTGTGCATAGAGCACCCAGTCCAGCCTCATGAGCTTTCCTGACTCCACAGACTAGCAGTGGGAATACCTGTGTCCCATTGCCATCACCAGTCAGGAGTTCAGATTCCCCAATAGCCCCAGTACAGCTCTTTGGCAGGGTTGGCTTCTGCTGGCACCATGCGCTGAAAGGGCTCACTGCAGGATCAGGGAGAGCAAAGGGAACATCCTATGCAGAGCAGGAGTCAGGGAGATAATTCCTTTTGGAGATGAGCTGTTACTGGATTAGTTTAGCTGTATCACCTGCATCCTAAGAATAAAAGTGGCTTAAAGCCTCCTTTTGGAGACAAAGGTGTTTGCTATCACGCTGAACAGGATACATTTCTGGTTTGACAGCATATTGAACATTGATGTTCAGATCTAGCCCTCTGTCCAGGACAGTTGTCTCAACAATTAAAGTAGCACAAGCACTGCATCAGAAATCTCCATATTCAAGGTATTCCCAGGGGCCATAGAGCAGTCCTGAGCTCATATGTGTTTATTTGCCTGTGAGAACATGATTCATTGTGTTGACAATGCAAGAGCATCTCAAATACATAGAATCATAGAATCAACCTGGCTGGAAAAGACCTCAAAGATCATCAAGTCCAACCCTACTGTGGTTACTAGACCACGGTACTGAGTGCCAACATGTCACCAGCTGTACTTTCTGCTTTGAGCAGTCACTTTCCCTGCATATGAGGTCCTATAGTAGGGCATGGAGCATGTTTCATGAAGTCCTTCCAAACAATCTGTCTGTGCCTGATACAGAATCATAGAATGGTTTGGGTTGGAAGGGACCTTAAAGATTATCTAGTTCCAACCCTTCTGCCATGGGCAGGGACACCTTTCGCTAGACCAGGCTGCTCACAGCCCCATCCAACCTGGATTTGAACACTTCCAGGGATGGGGCATTCACAGCGTCTCTGGGCAACCTGTTCCAGTGTCTGACCACCCTCATAGTGAATAATTGCTTCCTAATATCTAATTAAAATTACTGTCTTTCAGTTTAAAACCATTCCTCTTTGCTGTCTCTACATGCCCTTGTAAAAAGCCCCTCTACAGTTTTATTGTAGATCTCAAGGTCTCAAGCAGAAAGATATTTCTGGAAATCTCCACCTCAATAGCCAGGAAGATTGCCTAGTCATGCTGTGGAGGAGTCAGGGGTAGCTTTGGCATGGTAGGACTGTTACAATACAAGCACGGCTGTTCTTTAAACCTAGTTACTGAATCCTTAAATGTAATCCATGTGCAACAGCTCTTGTTCCCAAAGGAACAAGAAAAAAAGAAGGAAAAAAAAAAGGTATGCAAATATAGATATTTTATCCAGAGATGCATCTTGCCTGGAAAGCTGATGTCTATAAAAGGCTTACAAGCATTCTGCTAAAAGTAGTAAACATTAGTAGCCCCATCTTGCAGGGAAACAAGGGATTTTTCATAGTAGAGGTTGCCTCTGAAATTTCTAGATTTTAAAAAGAATAAAGAGCTGTTGATGTGCTACCTTTTTCCCTGTATGAACCTATAACTGTGTATGTTATAATGGACAAAATAGAGAGTATCTAAAATAAATCCCCTTGTAGCTATTCTTTAGCTCTATGTTACAGACTCAGGAGCAGAGCTGAGTTGGAGGGTCAGTCAATTCATTTTCTGTGTTTCTCTAGCCCTGCTTCAGTCTCTAATGCTGATCAATTATTACAGCAGTAGCAGATTGCATGTCAGGACATCTTAGGAAGTGAGAAATTAGAACTGTTGAAGACTACTTCACAGATATGTGAACCCAGGAATGAAGTGAGAATTAGACCTAAATTATATGTATAGTCTTATGCCTGGCTTTGGGTTAGGTTTTGGTTTTTTGGGTTTTTTTTTGACATTGTATCAAGGGGTAGAAAGTGAAACAGTACTAAACTATTCACAGGATTTCACAGAAATTGTTGGGGTATGTCCCCAGCGTGATGGTTTTCTTGTTCTCTAGGTAGAATTACGGTATTTAAAGCAAAACCAATATTGATTCATTCCTCTAATAAGAAATAATGAAAAATAGTTATACATGTCTATTCAGTGTGTATAGTGAAGACAGAAAATGAAATGCAGTGCTCTCAGTGGCATTTAGGAACATAGAATTTATTATGTGCTGCAGTTTATTGTGTTTATTGTGTTTCACAATATATGATGGTCTTGCATTTCCATCACTGAACCTTAATGTCTGACATGCCTCTGGTGCCAAAACACAAAACTGTGGGTTATCCAGAGGCTATGTTGGATTTACAATTTCCTATTTCACCTGCGTAAGCAGAATGCTTTTTGTCTGGATAGATAAATGAGCACATCTTGCCGTAAAAATTTTATATGGGAATTCCTGGAGCAACCAGTACAAAAGCTCTGGCATGCTATACAATTAATAATAAGACTTCAGCTTTGCATTTATGTTGAACTATGAAAAGAAGACTGAAATCCCTTTTCTTAGCATCAAATATGTAAAATCAAGCATTTATTATGCCTAGATTTGATAAGGCTACTTACCAGCCTAGACATGTTTGCACACAGCAGTATCTTCTCATTTAAATTCAATCACAGTCACAAAACAAGCCTGGCTTAGACTAGCTGAAGATATAAATTTCATTTTCATCTCATTAGGCCACCTGGAAGCAACAATCAGTGAGTAGTCCTGACGTCAATGGTCTCTCTACTTCATTAAAATGTTAATTTCATGGCTTTAATTCCCTTTGTAAAACGTGCTGCTGCAGGACAGTATATGCAGATTTATTCTGCAGCAGACAAATCTGCATGCCATATTCCTTTTTTAGTGCCTTAGGTTCCTTTGGATTTTTATTTTTAGCCATTCCTATTTTTATAAGCTGCTGTGAAAAGATGATCACCATAACAACCAAAGAGTAAATATTTTCTTAAAACTGCCCTTTGAGAATGTATACTTAAGAGTCAGGAATTCAGAGCATCATGCATTTACTGGTATTTTGCTCTGCTGTTCCCTTTTTCAGTATTTAAAAAATGAGATAGGTATTGTTACTGCCTAACGTTTTCAGACAGTAGATCATGAAGGGAAAGCATCATGTGGTAAATCAGAGGCAGCCACATAGATAGCTGTAGCATCAACATTTTTAGTTGAGGTCCTGCTGATATCAGGACAAAATGATGGACTTCTCATCAGTTTTGGAATCCTTCCTTGATAATATGCATTTCCTCAGCATTTAGTCATCTTCATCTTGCTTTAGGGGATACATTTCTGGTTTTATAGTATACTTCAAAATTGTACGTCATAGTTTAAGTTCAACCATTGGCAGTATAAGTGTGTCTTTGGTGCAGGAAAACAAGAGAAGGTTCATCTAGTCTTTTCCCCTGTTCTTTTTTAAGAGTCCAAGCACTCTTGTATATTTTCCCAAGTGCTATATAAACCCTAATTATATTGTAGTGTGCCTGTGGTATCTATAGATGGATGTGCTGTTTGCCTCTATTGCAGATGCTAAACCCAAAGCACAGAGTCTGTACTTCTCAGGACCAATTGCTGATGGAGCTGCCTGACTCAGGAGTACTGTGTACAGAGGGCTCTGATGACACACTTGAGTCTGGGCTGGTGACTACACTCAGCAATAGGTCTTCCTGTTCCACCCTGACAGATACTGTTACTTTAGGCACTGTACAAATCCCACTGAGCCCCAGTTCAGTGATACCAAAGGCCTCTCTGGCAAGAACCCTGGAGGGTGTATGTACCCTGCCTGATCTTAACCTGGCTGGAGGTGACAATGACCACCAAGTCCCAATCCAGCAGATAACGGAACTTTTCTTTTCTAAAGCAGTGGACACATCTGAAGTTTTCCCTCTGGGAACCCCAGTGGGATTTTCCTGCAGGAGGATGCTCCTGATAAGTAACTATGAACTGGTAGTTAATTTGGCCTCATGCCTGCCCTGAGACTGCCAGGAGAGCAGTGTAGATGTAGCTGTGTCAATCTACTACTGTGTACGTCCCTGCGAGTTCTCTTGAAGATGTATAGGACAGGGAACAACACAGAAAATGTGTCTTGTAATTGTAACTGAGAAGTAGCCAAAATAGCTCTACAGGTGTGAATGCAGGAAAGTTAGCATTCCAGACCTCCATAAGTTTCCTGTTTCAGAATAGGTAAGATAATTTATCAATGAGTCTAAAAACACATTGGTACCTTATTTTTCACTCTTAGTGTCAAGGGAGAAGTTTTTTGAAAGGCAGTGAAGACAGATGGACAGTAGCCAATTCATTTCCATCTTGGGGCTCTTGCCTACAATGTTATTTCATCACAGGCAGTGCCATAATTCAATGTACTAGTCAATTTAAAGCGCCAAAGTGTGCAAGGGTTTTACTCTATGGATAGAATTACTCGTTCACGTCTGCAGTTGGTGAGTGGAGCAATATTATGGCAACTTCTCAGATCACAGACTGATCTAGAAAAATACTCCATTTGTAACCTGAGGTGTTAGCTGTAATTGCAGCAGCATATTCACTCTTCTAACACTGTGTTTTGATTTGACTTACAATATGTCTTATGAGCCAATCAAAGAATTTGTCGCTTTGGTGTGCAGGCCACTCAAACATGAGGTACTGCAGGTGGTTGTACAGTTTTCATCAGTTTGTCGAATGAATTTTGTTATAGTTTGGCAATTTGAAAGGCCATTTCTATGACAAAGCAATATGGTTAAAGTTGCTGTCATCACTTTGACTTATGGCTGTAGGTTGACATGGCTTGGAAAGACTAAAAATAAAGAGATCTTTATGTTTTGCGTTTCTTTTGCCTCGGTCACTAATTATGTGTAGTTCCAGAGATATTCATGATATAATTGCTTATTGTTTGGTGTATTTACTTGTTTTAGTGCTCTGGGAAGCAGGGCAGATGGAATAGTTGATGGGAGTTAGTTTGTGCCACCATTGCTTAGGCAGAAAAAGTGTTGGACTTCAGGTTTCAGCATTCCATGCATTCCTTGTTTCAAAGAGTATATCAAAGCTACTGAAGTTCTCCTTAGCTTATGTTTGCCAACAGAGAGAAGGGTTTTGACCAGAATTACCTCTTAGAGCTAAACTGTCTTTGAACTCAGCCAAACAACACTGGATTTTTCATCACCCCATTGTTTATTTGTGAAAGACCAACTGGCAAATTCATCATTCAGCAGCTCTTGAAAATTTCAACTTTAACTGTTACTCAGAAGAGAGATGATGCTCTTCAGATAAACTTGAACTCTCTCACCACCTTTGTTGACCTGCCACATTAACCAGTGGCAACTTTTTTGTTCCCATTTGTAAGGAAAGCCTTTTTCCTTCCCACTGGAATGGAACATGGGAGACATTCAGTTGCTCCTGGGTGATGAAGACATTGTGCTATACCATGACAAAGCCTTCCTACAGGCAGTTCAGTGTTTTCCTTCAGCCCTGGGCTGAGTCTCTTCCGTGGCTCTCATTCCTCCAGAGCAGAGGTGTTGGTGTGTTTACTGATGTTCTGGAGGGTTATTGTCCTTTCCCTTGTAGCTGAAGCTCCCCACAGCTGTCTGTGCCCATAGACCAAATATGAACGAGAATAGCAGTCTTTGCCTAAAGTCTGTGCAGATGATATCTAGCCTGTTCATGGTCATTAAGACAAAATGTGGAGGCTAGCAAGGCTAAATGTTGACTGTTGTGAACAGTATTACATACACAAGCACTTGAGGGAAACTAGCGAGGTTCTAGTAAGGAACAAGGATTTTCTGAGCTGTGCTACTGATGTGTGTGTTTCCAATCTGTTTGCTGTTCCTATACACTTTGGGATCTCCCTGTGGAGGAAGCTGTGGAGTGAGGACTGCATGATGCCTTTTGTGCTTTCAGTGGTAAGCCTCAGGGGAGCAACACACAGATATATATTGTTCAGGCAGTCTTGACAGAAAGCATTTCTGAACTCGAATGTGTTAGCGATAGCAAATTATATTTGTGGAAAACATAGTTCAGAAGGATTTTCTGCTGTGACACATAGTTTCTTTCCTTAATTAAGTATTGTCCTCTCAATGCACTGTGAAATTTAGGGGGCTTCATTTTTCCCTGAGTTAAAATATTTAAGGAAAACAATTGTGTGCTGACAACAATGGACTTTTAACTTGCAGGCCATTTGTTTCTGTAATTCCTATGAAATGAATTGAAATGCCTAAGTTGATTCTATTCATTGTGGTTTAGTTATGTACATATTCACATTTGTGTCAAAAAGCAATGTTAAAAACATTAGTAGCAACTGCTTTCTGAGCTTTCTGGAATGCAGTGCCAATGGAGTTAAATGTTCTGCTGGAGTTCAGTGATGGAAGTTTATAGCAGATGTTTTCAGGAAACCAATTTTAGTCTTCTGTTCAAAGATGCCTGTACAACAAGGATTTACAGCATTTCTCATCTGTGACTTCAGCTGCCAGTGTGGGATTGCCTTCTGATCAGTATTTAAAACCAGCAGACCACTGCAGCACATGCCTTTAATATGAAGGTACAAAGCATAGAGTATGACTCTGAAACTGGTCGTCTTTGCCTTGAGCAGAATGGTGCATTTGGCTCAGTGTTAGGCCATTGTGTGCTGGGATAAGTGGACTCTCTCAGCCTTGTTCGTGCAATAGTGAGACCAGATCTGAGGATGAACCACTGGCCTATATCTGCCTCTTTTGCTGTCCTTGCGATAGGAATTCAGTTTTTACTTCTCAGGCTGGCAGACTGACAGCAGCACACATGTGGAAGTACAAGATGTGTGCCCAGAATTCAGCTTCCACTTGGGCACAGGAGTGACTGTCCAGGCACTCTCAGCAGTCTTACTTCATTTTCATTCAAGGGATTGACTTTAGTGTAATTTTTCTAAGCATCCCTATCAACAGCATTAGTTGGGGGAAAAAAAACGCTAAAAGAATTTTATTTCTAGAGTCAGATCTTTTTGTTGCTGTGCATTTAAAATTGCTGCAATCTCTCATGCATCTGTTAGTCTGTGGTGGTGTGTTTTCACAGATCCTTTGGTATGTAGTATCCCTTTTTCTTTTCTGTGGCACTGTCTCAAAAGCTTCTGTTGGTACAGCCATTCTCACATTGCCAATTAAACATAACTGAGCTGGAGCAAAGAGCATTGTTCAAGGGTTCCAGCAGTCACTGTCACAGGAAGCTCATCTATTCCTAGACCTCCCTGTGTCTGTTTTCTGCAGAGCACTGCAGGATAGAGGAGAAATTCCTTCATTTTTCCTAGCATTTTACAGTGAAGGGAAGAAACACTGTTTGCATTGTCACTGTAGAAATATGATGCAGGATAAACAGTGGATGTCCTTCACCTTGGCTGGAGTGAGTTAGGAGGGTGGCAGCTAGCCGGGGTGGACCACCATGCCTGTTCCATCAGGATTCAGTCAGGAGGATGTTTGGTTTTACAGTAAGAATGGGTTGAGCAGCTTTTGGGGTTTTATTTAGGGGAAAAAAGTAGGAGACACTCAGTTATGTGCCATGGGTACCTGTAGAGCCATCCTTTCTTAAAGAAGTGCATTCTGATCAAGAGCAGCCTGCAGGTAGGAAGGGCTGGAGGGGTTTGCACTCATTGTCCCCTCTCCTTCTATAGTACCTTGGAGGGTTTCTTTGCATGAGGAGGATCCAACTGCCATCAGACCCTTCAACTTTGTGGCTCCTTTCCATCAGAGGAGCTGCAGTAGGGTTTGTGTCTGATCCTGTGTCATTAGGGAGGAAAGGAACCGTATAATCATTATCCTTTTTATAAATTTTAATCACAGCCTGTGGAGGGATGGCACTGCTTTATCTAACAAATATGTCACTGTCTTTCATCAGCTGATTATAATCATCTTGGAAGTTCCAGTGTGTCTGTTTTTCCCTCTTCTTTTTTACTATTGTGTTTTGTTTAACTTTCCCTAATGAGCCCAGTGAAAAGCAATTGTTCTAAATAAATCATGTGCGCTACAAAGCAGTATATCACAATTAGGTTTCCATTATACTTTAATTAGGCATTCCATTATTAAATTGATGTCTTTGGCTTCTTCCAGGTCTCAGACTAATCCTGAAACAAATTCCTCTTTGTGGATAAATATTAGTCAGTCGTAATTAAAGAGTATTCATTGGCATTGCGGCTTTTCATTAAATCCCTTTCTGATTAAGATGGCTCCCCCAAGTACTGGGCTGATTAAATTTAATAAGATTTGTTCACTTGTGTGTATCATAGCCTGGTGGAAACTGTTTTAGCACCAGGGGATTGAGAGCAATAAGTTCATCTCTCGGTGCAGGCAGCCATGGGTCTAAATGACTGTTTTGCACAGTGCTGTACACTCTTGTTTCATGGGGCTCTATGGTTTGTGTGGTCAGTCAGCAGTGGAAAACAAACATGGAAATTGAATTAGTAGCGTTAGAGTTGAATATCAAAGGGACAAGTTACATCTAGAGGGTTGCAGTAAAGAAGGGAAGATTAAAGTATGTTAGAGGCTCTGTTTTATTGACTCTTTCATGACTAGGGCTTTGCTGTTGAATTGAAACCTGAGTGCTTTTCCACCCTAAACTGTTTTCACTCTCTGAGGTGTATAGATGAGCTCGTTTCTATGTAAGTATGCCTCAGCTGCAAATTCAGATTTTAAAACAGATGCTCCTGACATAAGTTCTTCTAACAGCAGAGAATAAAATGTTTTCAGAGCAAAATCCTTGTCCTGGGTTTAAAAATCAAGGTGAAACAAAAGCACGATATGAGTTTAGTGTATGTATCCATCAGAGAGAACTTATAAGCCTCACAATTTTCTATATGCTGAAATTATGCCGTCTTGTGGGGCTGCTGGTGCTGCTCTGCATTCCTCTTGCTTTGTACATAGAAATGAAAACAAACCACTGTGACCAAGAATGGCAATAGCACAAATCAGTGAGGCATGAAACGCAAGAGATCGGCTCAGGACGTCTGCAGAAGCACTCCATCCAAATACTTGAGGTGGCAGCTAGCAGGTGTTTTTTCAATATCCAGTTCATACTCTATTTTTGGTTCAGGGTACATTTTCACCTAGTGTTTTTGTTTGGGATGGGCTATATTCGTAATACCGAATCTCTCAAAAGTTTGAATGTGTTTTCAATGTCTTCTCATGTATCCTGAATATAATGGTACATGGAATCAGAGTTGCCCCCTAATTTCAGACTACTCTTCCTGGGGCTGCTGAAGGCTGCACGACCCATGAGCGATGCCTGGGACAGTTTGAAGAGGGCAGGGTTATAAACAGTGTCGGGTCACTGCGCAGCTGAAGAGTACTCTCTAGCGGTTGACTTTGGGTAGTGATAAGGACAGATAGCAAAGTGCACTGAATTAGCGTAAAGGTACTCATCTGTAGCTATTTAAAAAAAAAAAAAAAGGAAGAAAAGGAGAGAAAAGGAAGCTGAACTTTATACTTGAGTTATAGAAAAGTATAGATGCAATGCACTAGAAGCCAAGAATGAAATGTCTTTGCTCTAAGAGTCATCATTTGTTTACTTATCACTACTGTTGCAGTACAGCTCTGAATGGTGTTATGCTATTCATAGCACCATCCTTCCATTGGCCTAAAATGAGGGCTGATGGAAAGCAAGAAGTTCATGGCATTTCTGAGGAGGTAGGATGCACTTTGATCTGTTGATTACTGATTGAGAAGTGCCACGACTACTTCCTTCTGAATATGTATTGTGAATTATTTTCCTCTACTCACAGTGACTCACACTAGTTTTGTAGTGACTTTACAGAAGACAAGACTCAAAACATGTTCCATGGTCAGTCTTCAGATTGGCTAATGTTTATCTAAGACAACCTGAAAGTGATAGGAAATTATGAGAAAATTCCCACCCTACATCCTGGAAAATCCTCAAACTGTTAAAAAATATATGTATGGATGTATTTGAAATGGGTATAAGCAATGGTTATGGAAGAACTGGGGGAAATAAATAGCATCTAATAAAATGACCAGGGAGATTGGGAAGGGTATGCCTTTTAGTGCCTGTGTTTTAATTGGGATCCTGAAAGCTAACATATGCTGTTGTGCTACAACGTGGCAGTTCATACATACTGCTGCTGCTTACGTCTTTTAAAATGTGCCACTTTTCTTTTCCAAAAGTTCCAGGGTTTCAGCCAGCTCCATTGTTTACCTAGCAGTAACATCCTGCAATGCTGAGCATGGTTGGTATGGCAGTTGTGTATGTAAACTGTTCAGAGTGTTTTGCTTTACCATTAACTCAGTGAGGCCAGTCAGAAATGGCAGTGGAAACTGCAGATGCAACAGCTGAATTCTGGCAGAACTGGATTACCTCGAAAAGAGATGTGTTTTCTGCTGTAGAAATTGATGCTTAATTCCATCTGCATTGGAGAGAGATTGTTCATCCAGAGAGCAAAGAAATGTACAGGGATGGATTATTTCTTTCTCAGATTCCCAGTGATTTGAAATGCCCAACAAGTAACAGAAGAATTACATCAATAATCTGTTATATTAAAGATAAGAATAAGCTTTGTATGCTTGTGTATGATTTATTTTAAGGGGTTTTGGTGTCTTATTTTTACTTAATTGTAATGATACTTAACTTTCCAGAAATACTTGAATGGCTAGTTTAGCATTCTTTTTTAAAATAAAAATAAGTCAGCCATTTCCTAATTTAGGTACATTTACCTGTCTGCCAACACATCCTGTCATGACAAAGTAGAGCACATGATGCTTTTTGAAAGAATTTCACTGAAATATAGTAAATTATCTTCATTTCAAGCATAATTGTGAATCTAGTCTGAGTTTGTTGGTTGCTTGCCAGGAAATTCATGTCAGTGGAATAGGAAAGTTGCATACCAGTGCATCAGTGTCTCCCTGTTGTATGAAATATCGTTTTTCTCTGTGAAAAACTAGTGGTGTCCTATAAGCCTAGAAACAACCTATCTTCTCCTACCTAACATGTAACATACCTATGAAAACCATCTGTGTATGTAGAGCAGACTTGATAGGAGGCCATGAGAGAGCAGATATGCAGGCAGGGGAATAAACATGGCATTTTTGTTATCTAGATTTGATAAATATAGTTTGGGAATGATAGAGTAAAGAGTGGTGAGTCAGTTTTGCCTGGTCATCTCTAGTGGCTGAAAATAACTTGTTGTTCCAACCCTTTTATCCCTTCATTCCCTCCTCTCCACATATTTTTGTGTTTTATTTATAGCTCAACCAGCTTTTGCTTTGCAATTTGTAAAACAACCCTTCAGAGCCGGGGAGGGAAGACTGAAGAGCAACAGGCAGTCTTGAGGATGGAGCCACTGGGTCAGTGTGTTCCTTGTTGCAATGCTGGGGTCCCCCCTCTTCCCTGCTATGAGATTCCTGTTTTAAATGAGCAGCCTCATTTCCTGAAGTCATTAGTGGGTTTGGGTTGACAGCAGTACCCAGGAGCCACGGTGATATTTCAGACCAGCTGGCTGTAACTTTGATAGCAGCAGGGTCAGAGGGCCCAAGTCCGGGGAGGTGGTGAGGTAGAGTTCTATCAGTAAAACCTTAGTGAAGGTTGTAAGCTGTTCCGAAACTCATAAAATCCACCACCCCAAACCACACTTGTCTTTATCCTCTAAAGCAGAGCTGTGCAAGCAATGCCTGCAGTAATTATGAGCTAAATCTTGTGTATTTTGCTTCAGCTTGACATGCACCCAAGTGGTTTTGCACAGTTTAATCCACAAACTAAGAATCATTTTAGCACTTGATATATCTTAACTTGCAGATCAGGATAATATACTACTTGACTGCATCTTAGGTTTCCCACAGTACTGATTTCTCATACCATAAGTGAGCTACAATGTATTAGCTTTGATTTGGTTTGGAGAGATGTGTTAAAGCAATAAATGTGAATCATAGACTCATAGAAAGGTTTGAGTTGGAAGGGACCTTAAAGATCATTTGGTTCCAACCCCTGTGCAATGGATAGAGGCACCTTCCACTAGATCACATTGCTCAAAGCCCCATCCAACTTGGCCTTGAAGACTTCAGTCTCTTCTGGACTTGCTCCAACAGGTCCACACTTTTCTTATGTTGGGGAGCCCAGAGCTGGATGCGGCACTTCAGATGGGGTCTCATGAGAGCAGAGACCCCTCCCTCAACCTGCAGCCCAAGTACAGTTGTTGAATCTGATTAGCATACACCAGCCTAAGGTGGGAGAATCTTGGGCTCTGTTACAGGTAAGAGTGGGAAAACTCTCCCATAGCTTGTTTGTGTGCCCTGACGCGACTGGGGATCAGCATCCTTTCATGGGTGATGTGCAGGTCTGTATTCTCCTCACCTGAAAATTTCCCAAAAAACTGGGGAGTGGTACCTGCCAGCTCCCCCTTACCAATTCAGCAGTGTATTGTCTCCATGGGAAGTGGCTGCTCAGTTCAGCCATCGAGTCTCAAGGGGCTTTGCATTGGAGAGCAGTGGGCTCTGCATTTCAGCCCTGTTGCATGTCACTTCAAAGCCTGCCCAAGTGACCTCGTGGCAGGTTCACCATAGCTTACTGGCTGTGTTGCCTTATAGGACATGGTAAAGAGCCTTATAATGCCTAATAAAAAGGGCTGAATATCAGCTCTTGCAGTGGTGCTGTAGGGACAATAAAGAACATAGTTTTTGGAGGCAATAAAAGCAAAAAAAACACCAGTAGGAATGTGGTACTAGTTGCCTGTGTATGGACTTAATGAGGCTGTTTTGGAAAATTCTACCTGGTTCCAGCACCCATGCTTTGAAAAGTATGTTGAAATATTAGAGGAGATTCACAGAACTACTAAAGGGATTTGAGCTTTAAAAAACATGCTTCATATTAAGATTTCAGAAACTAAGTAGGTTTAGTTTGTTCAGGAGCAACTTACAGGGTTAACAGATCATACCACCACTTACCTATGTGAGCAGAGGCAGTTCTCTCATTTAGCCGAGTTATATGGTCAGGAAGTAAAAGTATAAAACTAATGTACACAGGCGCATACACAGGCCCCCATGATTAATTAGAGGAATTGTTTAGCTCATGTTAAAAGCTTTAAGGCAATGTGGGATGTCTGTCTTGCCACATCCCATGGCAAAACCAAAAGCATTCTGCATAAGCTCCTGTGTCATTCGGGAAATCAGATTAGATTGTGATAACAGTCCTCTGGTCTTAAAATAATTAAATGAGGTATTTACAGAGATTTCAAAGTCAAAGCGGATCTCCCTCCCCACCACCATCCTCCCAACAACTTCAGTTAGTGGTACTGTTTACACATTAATGAGATGTAGCATCAGGCTGCAAAACTATGTGATTTAAATGTATTTAGCAAAAGAATTAAGCACATGTAATTGTTGCTGATAGCTATGAGGACGTTCTTGTATCTCCTGATCTTTGTACCAGCCAGGGTGGCGGTAGTTTGCTACTCCTATATGCAGCACCCAGAGCACATTTCCTTCCTGCTGGGGAGCAATAAGCAGCCAGGTCTGTCCCTTGCCCAGGCTTCTACCCTCAGGGGCAGTGGGTGCAGTGTCCCTAACTCCCTGGTGTCAGCAGGTGGAAGGTCTTCCTCTTTCCTTTTATCACAATGCTAGTGGAAAACCAAATAGTTATAGAAAGAATTGGTATGCAGGATCACCCTTCTCTGTTAATCAAGGCTAGCATTATCATTCTGTCTTTTTTTTTGTTTGCTTATTTGATTGCTACACTTACCTAAAAAAGATTTCCAATAACTACTGAGTTGAAAGTGATTTAGATTAACCCCAGCTGACACTGCTGCTTTAAAGAGGACTGCCTGAAGTTTTAAATCCTTACAAGCATGATAGTTCCCCAGGAGGGGCTGTAAATCCTTGAAGCTGCTCCCTCCTGATACTGTGTTCTCAAAGAAAAATCACTCAAATCTCGTGAGCCACATCATTAATATTTTCCCATAAGCAGTCTTAGATGACTTTTGGTTTAATGTCCAAAAATATATCTTTGTTTCAAAGGTAACATATTATACTCAGATGTTGTAAAACCTGACAACTTTTGTTCTATTTGTTTTCTTCTCTGCTTTGATTATGTTGTTGAAAGTTTATTTACAGAAATGCCAAGCCCTCTTCTGTGGATTTCCTAAGAAAATGTATATGAGGTTGAGGATAGTAAGGCATAGGTGGAGGAGCCACAGCCAGTGTTTTATAGAAGCCTGGAAATGTATGAAATATCTGGAGCTGTGCAATGAAAGGACAGGTATTTACAGTTTGCAGGAGAAAGCAGTTGTATTGAGGTGGGAATTGGAATGTGCAAGGGCCTCACATATTGGTCCCACTTTTCACAGAGCAGCTTATTTTTAGGCAATCATGAATATTTTGTTGTGAGAGCATCTCAGTATGCCTCTCCATTCTGGCTCAACAGCCCATCAGTGTGCTCTTCTATGATGTACTGTGGTTAAGAATAGCATCCTCTCTGCTGGATCAATGCAGGGGAAGACACTGTGTAATCCTTGTAAGTTTTAAAGTAATGTCAATGATAACTAAAGTAGGACAGATTATGTCTGCTGAGATCCTTGCTAGGGATGGAAATGGGTGATAGCCACCCCTGTTAATGCCAAGGAGACTCAGCTGCCCAGTCACCTTCCAGACTGCTGAGAGTCTGAGCACTTCAATGCGTGGATTTGCCTGGGGCCCATCCTCATTTTTGGCTCACTGGTGGCCTTTCTGGCTCTCAGAACTCCTGTTCTGAATCATCATTTTGGCCCTCAAGTCACTTTTGTTCAGATCCTTTTGTCTTGCAGTGAGCTTGCTCAGCATTGCTCGGTCCGGGTATGAGCAAGAAAGTGTCCTTGTCATTGATGTGAATCATAACTGAGGAACAGACAGTGCTTGAGCTGCCAAGCGATGCTTGTAACAAAGGGGATAGGTCCATCCAACCAGCCCACTTATTTGGGACTGTGCTGTGGGGCTGAGCATCATTTCTGGCAGTTACTCCAGTTGCAGCTGCATTTCAATATTCTCTCTGTGAATGTGTTTGAAAGAAGCTGAAAATAGTTTAATCCTGCCTTTTACATTCATGCTGGGATTTTTTTTTTCCCCTAGAATTAAAATACTGTGCTGGCATGGTATTATTGAACACACAATTAATAGTCATTTTCAGTTTACCTGTGATATCTTTATTTTGAACCTAGTAAGAGGCACTTGGTTGTAAGGTGTTATAACAGATGGTGAAATAAAAGGTTTGTCTTTGCCCATGCAAGGGAGGACAGAGGTAGAAGGGCAGGCAGGGAAAATCCCCAAACCCAGATGGAGGAACAGAGCCTTTACCTGGGCTCCTCCAAGGGCTGTCAGGAGGACATGGGCCAGGATTGACATCCATCACAGTGAGTCCATGGGAGAGGGCCACACTCGTCACCTTACAGACAGGAGTGTCACTGCTGGCAGGGCTCTGGGAGTTGCTACAGGATGCCAAAGAGGAGCGTTTGGGGTTTGGACAAGACTTATTATGGGATGTTTAGGGGAGGAACCAAAAGTGGGGAAAGGTATGGTTCAAGATGCTTTGGGAGAAACCAGTTTCCAAAAATAGAGGAATAAGGGGTAATAGGGGCTGGTCCCTTTTAATGTAAATGGGGCTGATCAGTACATTTGCCTGGCTGTGCCTTGCACCTGATCAGCCCAGTCTGCCCCATCTTCTCAATAAATCCCATTTATATTTTCTTGGGCGAGGGGTCTCTGTGGGTGTGGATATGAAGGTCCAAGTGCCAGCAATTGGAGAGACCAAGGTCTGTGTCTGTTGCGTAGGTGCATATGTCAGTGTGTGAACACTGGTGACTATTGAGCAGGACTAGCAGGGGAGTAGGGTAAGAGGCTTGAGAGCCAGGTATCAAAGTGGCTGTAAGTGTTGGTCAGATACCAACCAGAGAGGTCAGATGGTCACTGCATGGCTACTGGAGGGACTGCAAGGTCCAACCTGGTGGCCAAGAAGACTGTGGGGTCTGGAGTCAACTGAAACCAGTTTGTACGTTTGTCTGTCTCTGCATGAGGCAGATGTAGAAGAGATGATCCGAAGACCAGCTACTGGGTGGCCCTAAGTGTCTAAAGCCAGTTACTAGAGGGGTCAACAGTGCATTTAAAGAGTCTGTACCAGCCATTTGAGAAGGACTGTGGCCCCAGAGGCTCGTGTGTCCAGGTACCAACACCTGGGAGGACCAAGGACCCAGGGCCAGCTGCAGCATAGACCAGCTGGGGCCGGTTGCTGGAAGGATCTATAGCCTGTGTGCATGTATATGATTCCCACTGAGGCACCTTTATCCTAATCAACCAGAGAGGGGAATGCAATTTTGTTTGTTTGAGTGCTGATTTCTGTCCATGTTGTTCCATTGCTGTTCATCTGCCTGTGCCTGTGTATAGTACATGTGTATTTGTGGTTGAGCTTAATGGAAATACATGCTCAGGTTTGCTTCTAGCTGTGCCAAGGGGTTGCAGAAACTTGGCTATACTGGGCTATCAGATGCTGCAAGTTCTAACATAGAATAAAAATTCTGATGGAACAACTGGTGTAGTGAAAGAAAATGTCCTCATTTTTCCTTGGAAATGTTTTTTAAAAGACAGTGTCTTTCTCTGATGCTGATATTTTGGTCATGAGTCTGGTAAGTTCTCCCTGTGCCACCTCTGAGAACAGTACCCAAAGCAACCAGCTGTGCATTGTAATCGCTTGAAGTAATGTCGTGTATCAACAGAGCCTGAAGTATAAATAACTTGGATTGACTGGAGCACAGAAAGTTTAAAAAGTAAAAGAACAGTGCTTTTGAGGCATTTTGTCATCCCAAAATGGAGACAGGGATTAATTTTGGCATCCCAAAATGAAGTTCATGGATTAATCATTGAATGTTATGCAGTTTTTAGCCGCTTAACAATAATTAGAAAGAAACTTTATATTCACTCCTGAGCACTGCAGTAAGCTTTCCTTTTCTGAGGTGCATTTATAAAGCATAGGACAAAGTATTATTCATGGATGTGAAGGATTCATAGTTCTACTACTGCAGGAAGAAAGTCATGAGACTGTAAAACTACTTACACTGGTGTCTTTGTCCTGAAGAGCTGGGCTAACTGCCTGACATTTTAGCCTTAATGGCAGTTTCTGAGCTTCATTAGATTTCAGATTGGTTTCCTCTGTCCTTCATTCCTTCCCCAATGGGCCCTGGATACAAACAGGATAAAGATGATCCCTCAGATGTCATTAAAAACATTGCAAAAAGTGTTTTGTCTGCCAACAGCTTCTCTGAGCTATGAACAAATATGTTTGCTTACTTCTTTTTTGACTCACTGGAGAAGTAGCATGATGTGGTTTTCCTTAGGGCAATTTCTGGCTTAAAATGTGCAGAAATTAGTTTTTGAAGCAGGTCTTTAAATTCAGGTGGAAAAAAGCATCTTTCAAGTCAATGACTGCCCTGCGTCTTCACTTAGGATCACTTCCTTTTTCGGTTTGACTGGCACCTTGCTATTGATCTGAAACACGTGCTGTCAGATAGCTCCAGATTGCAGAGACCACGAGTTTAACTTCAAAGGGAAACAGAGACAGTAAAGATGTTCTAGTCAAGGATGCAGGTTCAGAACTGCCTGATTAAACCTGGCCTAAGGGAATTTGTCCCTGCTCATGAATGGTCTACCTTCATCTGCTGCAGTAACTTTTCTTCTTTTTAGCAGATTGGCAGTGATACAGTGACCCTGTCCATATTCAAAGATGCCATTGATAAATGAGCAGAGAAGATGCAGGCCCTTGTTGTTCAGGTGTGCAGTGTGGATCCTGCAGCTTTAGTGTAGGTAAGACTAGCACAGCTTGCTTCTTTCAGCAGCTGTAGAAAACTGATTGAAGCTGGTCACTTCCACATGCTTGGTTTGCCAGGGAATCAAAGCTTCAGGCTGCCATTTGTTTGGACTTCTTAAATATGTATGACCCACGGAAAGGGTTTGTTGAGAAAGGCTTTAATTCTCTTGCATATGAAACCTGGTACTCTGGTCTTCTCTCTTTCTGGTACTTCTGTGCTTTCAGATATGTTAAATCTCCCTTTGAAGTTTCATTTCTTCTTATGTAAAATACACTTTGACAGGTGAACCTCACAGCTGCAATTAGGAGATACTGGTTCAAACTAGACACACATGTAGTCATCCTTTGCCTTGATTTCCTCATTTGCAATGCCGAAAGAGTAATGTCCACTCTCCTGTATGCAGCATTTTGAGCTTTGTTCTGGATAACTAATTTAGAAACCATAATGTAGTGTAGACCTTCTACAGTCTGGCAGGAAGCCCTGCTGTAAGGCATCTGTCTGGGGATGCTACAGATCCTTTAGGTAAGGAGGAGAGATTTCCCTGCTTCTGATCAGGAATTCATGGGGAGAAATATACCTGATGCAGAAGAGATCAAACCAGCTGTATGATTGCAGAGAATCCTGCCAGTCCTGCTTGCACAGAGTCAGAAAATCTGTCTTAAGCAATCTGATGATTTATTGCCAGTGATCCTGCAAAGCCTTGATTTTTCAGAAACACTTGCATGTAATGGCAGACTGATTGTTTAGCTGCAAAGACACAAATGACCGCAAGATGGGTGAGAAACTCATCTAGCTGCAAACTCTTTTCATACAGAAAGGCTGGATTTTCCTGGCCTTCCTCTTGAGATAAGGTGTGTAGGTTTTATGTGCCACGAAGACCTGAGAAGCTGTGGAGGATCAGGAGGAAAACAGACTGTAAGAGATGGACATCTCTTGGAGGCATATGTAGCAGCCCTTCCCCTGGCTGGGCCAGGAACTAGGGGATGTCTGCCCTGTAGTATGACTGTAATTCCTTTTGATGGCAGAAATATTTGGAGTAGAAGAGGGAAAATGTGAGCTGTTCTCAAAATGAAAATATTTTGTGCTAAGGTGTGGCAGGCTGGCCAACATTTCCCTTTGCAAGGGCTGAGTTTCTAAGACATGTTCAGTTTTGGCACCTTTTGGAAGCAGATCTGAAAGGTTTTACCTGTGCAGAATACAGTGATTCTCTGCTTAGATTGAAGGTGATCCCATAGCTAGACAAAAGATGTAATATTGAGTTTTGCTCTGATAGTCCTCCTAGGAGCCATATATCTCTTTGCAAACCCAAGTAGCCTGCCACAAAACTGTCCAAGAGGGATCGTTATAAGACAGTACAAAATACTCTGAAATATATTTATAACACAGTTACAAAATACTCTAAAAGGCTGAATAGGGTTTTTCCCCCCTTGTGATATTTGGAGTTGAACTTTAGATACATCGTTTTGAATATGGCCTTTTAAAGTAACTTTCTATTCTGGCCCTGTCATTTTTAGAGCTGTAAAGGAAAGCCAGAATGCCAGGGAAGGGGAGCAAATGAAAACGTGGAGTGGGGCTAAAGAGTAGGTTTTGATCATCTTTGCAAGAAGTGGCATCATCTGTGAGAACAAAAGTCTTCAATTGCTGTAACTGGAGACAGCTTTTAGTCTCCAATTCTATTTTTCTCTGAGCCTGCCAGCCAAATAAAAACAGCAACATAAATCACTGCTGGCAGAATTTAACAGTTATGCAACGTCCAGTGCACCACATGCCTATTTTTAGATCAGTTTTACACTAGCTGAATTTACTTCATGAAATCTAAAAAGAATGTCTGGTCAGAGGCTGGAGGATAAAGAAGGTATTTAAAAAGTGCAAAAACACTTAGGACAAAGATGCTCTAGCAAGCCCCTCTTTGGCAATACTGTTATCCTTTCAACAGCATTGGCTTATCAGGCAGGCTAATGAAGAGTAGGGTTTTTTCATCAATACTCCCTTGAATCTGTACTCTGGAACTGCTTCTTAAATGGTTAAATCACTCTCTTTACCAAAGTAGCTAACTATATGTGGTTTACTTACAGCTGGGCTTCAGCCACCACTTATGCTGTACTTGTGATCCAGATCTGGGAAAAAAATCCCAGACCTGGAGTGCAGTGAGCAGCAGCTCACCTCCTTACAGTACTGGCTGCTAGATTTAAAGAAATCATGTTAACTGGAGTGCTCTGCAAAGCTGGCTGAGCTGCAGATCTGCTCCTCATCTTCTGTGAGATATCCTAAATTTAATGAGCTCTTGATATTTAGCTGGTATATGTTTCACATATGTTTTCTCATTCTTGCATACACTAATTGCTCTAGATCAACCTCAATCTATTTCAGTGTTCACAGGAACATAGGCAAAGTCGTATTTCATTAGTTAAAAGCAATTTCAGCATGCAGCACAGGTGTGTTAACTCAAGCTTAGACTCGTATACTGTGCTCTTTCACCATGACCAGATGTGCATCTTCTCTCCTTTAAATTTGACTTTATTCTCTTACTGTTGTAATTTCTACATTAGTTGGTATTGTGTATCTTGTTTGTACTGTTTGTATCTTGTTCCCAGAGGTTTTTTTGCTCAGATTTAGGACAGGTAATTATTGGGAAAAGTTTGCCCTTTCAGCCTTTACAGAGATTCTAGCAGATGAAATGTACTGTACATAGCTAAGGTATCTCTGGGATTTCTGCCCCAATTTGATCAGTTTTCACTCACACCTTGAAGCAAATTAGTGTTCTGACCATTGCATGACCTGTATTGATCTTTTTTCCCCCAAACCTTCGTTTCAGGTGACAATCTCGATGCTATCCATGACATAACTGTGGCATACCCCCAAAACATTCCTCAGACAGAGAAGCACCTTTTGAATGGAAACTTCCCAAAGGAGATTCACTTCCATGTCCAGAGATATCCCATTGAGGCAGTGCCCACTTCTAAGGAGGAGCTGCAGCTTTGGTGCCGGAAACGCTGGGAAGAGAAAGAGGAGAGACTCCGACACTTCTATGAAGGTGGAAAATGCTTCAGTGCACAAGGGCAAGGCATTGTCCCACCGTGTAAATCCGAGCTCAGGGTCCTCGTGGTTAAGTGCATCTCGCTCCTGTACTGGACAGTGTTCCCACTGGGTATGGTGGTGCTGCTGTACCTGTACAGCTTTGCACGATGGTATTTTGCAGCCATGGTCATCTTTTTTGTTGTGCAGCAAAAGGTATTTGGTGGGCTGGAACTAATCGAACTTGCCTGTCATCAGTACTTTAAAAAGCAACAGAAATTTCACAACACGAAAACAAAAAACAATTAGTTCTGGGGTAAAGAAAGGGTGGGTTTGAGATGCCCTGCAAATTTTATGCACAGGGAACAGTTTTTGCATGAGAATTGTCTTTTACTATTGCCATTGTTAGACATTTGCACATGATTCTGTGCAGAGAAAGAAAAATGTTAGTTATTGCTACACATGAAATGATAGTTTTTATCTCTGAATGTAATTTCAACATTGCTCTTGCAAGCAGCTACCAACTACATTCTGCTGTCATTAAGAAGCAAATTGCTGGATTATTGAACAATCATAAGGATGTTAATAAATGTAATATGCACTGGACTTTCATGTAGAAACCCAAACTGTCCAGCTAAGAGAGACATTTGTATGATTTCTGTATAATCACATTGTCGTGAAGTAAGCACCAGATTTGGAAAGCTGGTAAGTTTGATGATGTTTTGATGGTAGGTTGGAGGAGAAGTTGTTTTGTTTCTTTCTTCTATTTCAAATACTCGGACTTATTTTAAAATAATATTTTTGCATAAGCTTTTCCAAACACTACTGAACCTACCACTATTCAACCATTCTTCCTTGGTCACTCCGGAGGAATTTTAAGCCCTGCAGTCTTGTGTCATAGTACAGAAAACAGTGCTGGCTCTGCCTCCATTTAAGTCTTTGCTGGTTATATAATAGACCTGTGCAGCTGAGTTTTGATTTCTCACTGTTTTATACTCCTTCAGTCTCCCTGTTACCTGTGGGAGACTTGTTCCTACTGTAGAGTTGTGGGATAGGGGAGCTGGTTTTTTGTTAGTAATTTTTTCTCACAGAGGGAAAAATTAAGTGTCTGTCTCCAAGTAGCCAGAAAATATTTTTCAGAAAGGTTTCTATATAGACATTCTTTGATTGAAAACATTTTACTTATTTTTCAGAGTAGGCAAGATACCTTTTTTTCTTTTAAGTATTCATTTTGGTTTTCACATTGCTTCCTTAAACATTTCACATGTTCATATAGATAAACAGGAAGACTGCTTGTTCCATACCTGTCAGATGGACCTGTTCTCTCCTTCTTTGTACAAGAGATAGGTTTGGGGTTTAGACTTAGCACAGGGAGGAGGTACATCTTCCCTTTGCGGTATTGGCTTTGACTGCCTGATGACATCATTACTTTTTCAACCTCCTTTGCAAGTGTTGGGGGTTCTTTTGAGGCTCCCACTATAACACTTCCCTTTATTTTCATGACATTCAGAAAATCTGAAGGCTTTAGCTCAGACAAGGCACTTTCAGGTGTAGTCTTTGCCATATACAATAAAAGTAATGTTCATGCTTACAACCAAAAAGACAACATTGCCAGCCCTTAGGAGACACTTCAGGTCTTCAGATGAGATTGTTTTGCAACCTCAAAAATTTGAGACCACTTCATCAACTGTACTGCTGCAAAAACCTCCCTGACTTACTAAATATTTGTTGTTTGTTGCATGAGGGTTTGTTTGAGCTAGACCAAGATGGCCTGGCTCTCTGTGTTGAGTGGTATTGCCGTGAAATGTGAAAGTACAGAGTGCAAAATGTATATCGTGTACTGTGCTGCATATCTCAAGCGTTGGGTTGGCGTGGTGGACACATCTGTTTGCTTCTAAATTACAACACTAAACTTGTTGTCTAATATGTTTGTTTCAAAGACCATTTTTTGAACGAATCACCAGCCTCTAATTCAAGTGTCCCTTGCAAGGCGACAAGTTGTTTTTAATCTATGCTTATGATAACTAATTGTTTATTATGCGGAAAGTACTTGAAGCCATCTGTTTTACTCCAATTTTTTTAATCCCTTTTTTCTTAAAAATAAATAAAACTAGGTTTATTTTTAGGGTTATGTTTCTTAATGATTTTTTCATATTTGTATTTGAGTACCTGATGACTAAGAACTGGGTGGAAGGAGGTCGTTTCTGCACCTTGAGGTCTTTTTTTAATACAATTCTGTGATATCGAAGGCATAGTTGCAGCTTAAAACTAACATAGCCTGGTTTTTCTTTGTGTAATATTCTGCTTTGGTGCAGTTCCTTGAACATCTAGGTAACTCACTGCAAGGCCATAACCTCCTTTATGGTTAATGCAGAAGAGACCTAAAAGGCTGCTTTTAGCCTGTCCTGAGCCACGGCTGTGCTTTCATACCAGGAGTAACCATGGCCAGCCTACTCCAATAGCCTTAACATCATCTTCATGAATGACTTCAGAGGACAGGTGATATGTGTTGGTGACATAAATACTAGCTATGCTTTTCTCAGTAGTTCAGAGAACTTTGTGGTGTCATCAAATGTGTCAGAAACATCAGTGTGAGTCTTGGTCATGGAGTGGTGAAGTCTGTGTGTGATTACAGTTGGGCTCTGAAAATGAAGTCAAATGCAATTCATCATTGACCCTTACAAGAGGCTTTTCTCCCAGCTGGAGCCAAACACATAACCTGCTATAATGTGCTAAAAACATCTGCAAAATCTCTAATTCATCTTCCTCTCTCATATACTCGGATCAAAGAGAAAGAATAATCTTGTCAGCTGCTAATGTCACGTTTGAAGTGCCCAACTCCATGATGCAGAGTAAGTGGTAAGTGAAGAATCTTCCTCTGACAGAGAAGGGTGTTGGCTTTGTGTCTGATGTAAAATTTTGGATTATGTGCATCATCTTCCAGTTCAATTGGAAATGCAAGATGGGAAAAAGTAAATAAAAACTTAAAGTTTTGTGGATAAAGAAGCTTCTTTGTTTAAAAAGTGATGAAGCAACTGGGGGAAGATTTTTCTGTGAATGCTTTTTTTATTCTGGTCAAAATGTATCTTTTTACTCAAAAGTTTCTAACATACAGATTTCTTGGAGATTACTTTGTTCCTACTCTGTTTCCCTGTTCAAAGTGCACTAAGATGGCAATTAGGGACATGGTTTAGTGGACTTAGCAGTGCTGGGTTTACCATTGAACCTCATGATCTTAAAGGTCTTTCCTCACCTAAATCATGCTATGATTTTTTTGCTGGGTAAATCACTTTGAAATGTTTTCAGTGCTGTTTGGCTAAAGGTGCTAGTACTCCAGGAATTACACACACCCCTTCCATGGGACATGTACTGGCACTGAGACTTGTCTCACTCCTTGGCAGTGTCTCACAACTCACCTTCTCTTGTAGTCCCAGCAGCTGCAATGCTGAACAGTGACTGCCCTGCCTACAGGACCTACAGGTCTTGCTAGGTCGTGTTTACATTATTTGAGATCAGTGACATAATTCAAAGATGCTGCTCCTGTTTGCTCAATCAAATGTTTCCTCATCAGCATCGGGGGGGCTCTTTTCTCTCTGCTCAGAACAAAAGGTTGAAATCCTGCCATCTGTGTGTGCCATCAGGCACATCTGGGTAGCAGGATGTCAGACCAAGACATACTCTCTTGACTTCAAAGCTGCGAGGCCCAAAGCTGGTCTGTAAAGGTTGTTTTCTTGATCATATGAAATGCAGTTCTTCGTTTTGTGCATTGCATCATTCGGTGTTGTTTAAAAAGATGTGCGTTTTTGTAACTTAATTTTTTATGTGCACTGTGTGAAAGGAAACACCAAGATACTACAAACCTACAGAAAGCCTTAGTTTTCAGATTTCACTGGTAGTATTAGAATGTTTTAACCATGTACTAGTTATTCTACAGCAACAATAAAGACCTGAAGCATTGCATGTGTTTAATTTTCCATTTTCTTTTTACTGCATGACACACTCTGTATGCACACCTAAGGAAGAAACCTTATCTTCAGTTGTATGGCTGAGGAACAAACCTTGTCTTCAGTTGTATGGCTGACTGGCTCTCTTGGGCCGTCTGGTGTCCATTTGGATGCCACCCATGGTTTGTGGCTGTGGAGGGGGAGACACCCCCTTCTCTGCATAGGAGGTTGAAAAGAGGTATCTGGCTGTTCATTCCCTTCTAGCTTCGTCATGTAAAGGGATACAGAAACCTTTGAGTGTGCAAGAAATACAGCTCAGCTTTAGCCTTGCTTTGCTACTTAACCAGTATTGCTAAAGAATAAGCTGTGGCACATGGGTAAATCCTCCACTTTAGCCATATCCTGTTACCACCTATGTAATTACTGACACAGGGAATGATCTATGGCAAGGTTCATGTTTGTAGAGGACCTGTCTTCAATGTGACTTCAGATCACAGATTCCTTGATTTCTGTTTCTCCATTGCTCAAATTCTAATCCAATGTGGAAGCACAAGGGCTGTGTTTCTCAGCCTCTTATTACCTAACAGGAAATAGCCTTGCTGTGTTGGCCCTAGTGAAACACTTGCATGTCCAGCAGATAGTGTGTCTCAGAAAGACCACAAGAAGCAGAGACCCTAGTTGTAGTCTCTGCAGCTGGAGAGGATATTTGCCATGTCTATGTATGCTCAGATCATTCAAATCAGTCCCCCAGAGTTAAAATGAAAGGCTCACTCCCTGGAGAGATGGTTGTCCCTTCCTCTTGGTTTCCTCAGAACTTAAATATGCAATGAAAAAATGTATTTCTCTGTCTTACCTGTTATTACAGAAAATAATACTAATGAAGGCGAAAGCTTTCACCCTCCAGCTGCCCCAAACGCCTCCTTTGCAGTTCAATACAACAAGAAAAAGGTTCTTATTTCCTAAGGACTTTGAATCACACAGCAAGCTATCTCAACCAGAAATTGCTCCTGGGAGTGGGGAGCACAGTCTGTGCTTATGACATGATTGGATGACTCTCATTGTAGAGTGGGTTTGTGCTAAGACACAAGAGGCAAAGCTCACCTCTGTCCTTGCTGGGCCTCTAAAGTCTCAGCACCTTTATGAGGAGTGGATATAAGGCCCTGAGTTTTTAAGTAGATATCTTTGTTCTGTTACAGTAGAGCCTCCATATGGTTTGTCATTCCTTTTTCTGAAGGTCTTCATCTGAGGTGACTGTTTTCTCTGGTGGTGGGATATGCAGGAGACTGACAGGAGGAGTTTGAGCAAAACTCCACCTGTGTTTTCTCAGGTAGGCACTGCGACTCTTGGGAGAAGAAGGAAGGGTATTTACTGCTTCTTGGATACTTCATGCTGGGCTGCATGAGAGAGGCAAGTGCTGGTCTAAATGTAATGGTTTTGGTGGTCAGCAGCCTCTTCCCTAGATTTCTCTCTGCATCTTGCTTGTCCTTCACCCTCACCTGCAGGGAGCAGAGAAGCACCTTCAGCCTTACCAAAGGGTGGAACTAAAGGGGTTCAGGTGATAGCATTGCATCTGAATCTGCAGGACACCTGACAGAGAAGGATCTGCTGCAGGGTGTGAGAACATGAGGAGATGCTGTGGGAGGAGCAGGAGGCACCACAGGTTACAGCAGATCCTGGTGCTAACATCACTGCCAGGTTTTGCCTTCTGCCCTGCTACGTCATTTCTTTGCCTGCCTTCAAATCTTGTTCTGCTGCTTGAGCTGCTGGGTGTCTAGTGAGCGAGAGTTATGGATGTTGATTAACACTGAACCCAAAGGGGAGGGAAATATTATGGATAACATAATAGAAGCTCTAGGGAAGGTGTTGGATCCTGCCACTTCTAGGTACAGCTGTTTGGGAATATGTCATCCTGCTTCAGAGGCTGAAGGAGAAGGTCTGTGTTAAGAGACTTGTTTACTTAGACATCTTTAGGGAAAGTGGAGAGAGAAAGAACATCCTCCACGGTGTGGTTCACAGCAGGACCCACAGACTGCCCCAGGAGGAACCTCTTTATGTTCTTACCCACTGATGCTGACATTGCCCGTGTATGCCTGTAGCTAGTTGGGGTGATAGCTCATCTCTTTCTGTACTCAGGTTTCTCACTTGATGTCCTGTGTTGCAATTGACTCATCCTGTTTCTTGTCCTGTCAGCTGTACAAGGCCCTGAGTTCTTTAAGGGTAGAATAATCCCTTGCTGTCAGTAAGATTCCCACTGGCAGGCTGGAAAGCTTGCAAAATCACTTGTTACACAGTCCTACCTTATGCAATCCATATCTTGCCTGGCAGCCAGGTGCTCCCTCACCTCCCTGGCAAGGAGATGCATCATCATCCATCCCCCTTCCCACTGCTGCAGTTAATTTTCCTTCCAGATTATCCACTGAAATGATTCAAGTAGGGATGTTGTGCATGCTGGTAGGTCCCCAGGTTTGCTTCCTACAACTTTGCACACCCTGCCAGTGCTATTCAAAGAGCTCTTTGAAGCTCAACTCATTTCACTCAAGAAGTGCCCTTTTTATAGCTACCTAAGTAAAGGTCCCCACTTTCCCAGAGGCTTTACTTAGTGCTTTGTGATGGGCACAAATCATCAGAGCCAGCAGGTTGGCCCCAAGGTCATGGCAGGGAAACCTTTCCTCTGCTGTGAGGGTGGGAGGGAGTCCCTTCCCAGCACTTGAGGTCTGTTGGATCGGTACCATGCGCAGTCCTGGGCATGGGGAAGTCAGGAGCTGACCTTGTGCTGCTTCTAACAGGCCTAAACAGCAATCCCTGGAGGAACAGAACCAGCCAGTTAAAGGAAATACTCAAACCAGCATCTTTTGGCAGCAAACAAAACTTTTCTGATTCCTTTCTTGCTCTTTGCCTTCCTTCTCCCAGGAGCAAGAGAGGAGAAGGTTTTGGGACACTGTGTTTCAGTTACTTAAAGCAGTAGAACATGATCCTGGACCTGCTGTCCTACATGGATTGAGCTGTGCCAGCCAGGTTCAGAGGGCAGGAGTTGAGGACTGCTCAACACTGCAGGCTCTTTGCATTTGTCTGACCCTGGAGAGACCCACAAGGAGAGGGATTGGATCAAGTTCTTCACCCACCGCTGGTCCCTCGTGTGGGCACATGCCACCTGGTTCATCTTGCTGGGCTACTGCATGAACAATGTGAGATTCTCATGGCCAACACAAGAGCAATGGGACATGGAGCATCATCCCACAGGACTCCAGTGCTTCAGCCACCTGCTGGGAAGCTGAAGAGGAGCAGTTGAGAAAGGTGCAGCTGCTTGGCAAAGAACCAGCCCTCAGGTGTTCTTCGTGGTTTTTTCAAAGATGCTGTGAGTAATGCAGGCCAAGGGTAGGGACAGAGCACACACACCACTGACTGCAACCCAGGAATGTGTCCAGCATCAGGTTCTAACACTCATGGGCTTCATGCTGTGGATCCTTCTGGGACAGGTGTTGTTCCTCGTCCCTGAGGCCTCAGCTGGGACTAAGTCCCACTGTCTTGAGCAGGATGGTGCAGGATACAGCTGACCTGCAGCTGCTAGAATAATGGCAACAACTACCACATTGCAGCAGTAACAAGGGCTGGCACATATATTCCAGATACAATAACTCACTCAGCTGCCTGCCTATGCCCATCCCTGGCATGTGTCCAGCACACCCATCCCCAGAGCATTCATCCTAATCATTTGGTGGGGATTTGTGTGACACAGCTGGGAGTGAGGCTGATGTACAGCTGTGATCTCTGCTCTGCTTTCACAGTTCCTGCTCCTGTACCATCTGAAGGGACACTTGCATGGTCTCAGAGCATGGGGTGCCTCAGCCTACATGCCTTCATGCCCAGCCTGGTTTTAAATTGAGATATTGAAGCTCTGGGAGAAGTCTGGCTTCCTTCTCTATTCCTGCACTGGGATGAGATGCCAGGAGCAGGGCAGCTGGTTCAGGCCTCTGCAGTCCATCAGTTAGGCTGTTGAAGTGGTGCAAGGGCAAACATGACCTTGTGGTCACTCAGTGGTCAAGTGTCACACTCAGTGGCCTTCTCCAGCCTCGTCACTGCAGATGCTGTGCTCCTCTAGAAGTTTTGCTTTCTTTCTGTGCTGGGGAAAAGGAGGTTCTTTGCTAGGATCCCCTGAGAGCCAGCACAAGCAGATGTTTTATGCAAGATCACAGCAAGGTGTTTGGGTCTGCCTTCTCACAACATGTGGAGGTTAAAGGCAGGCTCTCAGCTTTCCAGTGCTAATGACAGAAAGTGCTATGTGAGTGAGAGAGAGCATAATTAGGGATTAATGAGAAAGGAGCCTGTGGTTTTATTAGCCATTGGACATGAGTACCATGCATGAACAAGAGAGGTTGCATTAGCTGCTTCCTGCT
>NW_008682278.1:39047-62944 GCF_000695815.1 Acanthisitta chloris
TTTAAGGTTGGGAGGTAGAGGAGGGCACTGCAGGCAAGGAGTGATGGGGCTTAGTCTCCTCTACTGAGGTTGGGATAGGCCCCAGACTTGTGCTGTGGCCCCACAGTTGGACTGCAGACCTTGAGTCAAAGACCTTGGGCTCCACTGTTAGGTCTACCACTGCCTGTGTTACACAAGGACTGGGTACATCTCTTGCTGCTTGAGGACACACAACACAATGTTCCACAGACCCTTATTGTGGGTAAAAAGGGGCTCCAGCCACATGAGAGTCCATCTGACGTCCTGCTATCCAATCTGGTGCCCAGTGGCAGGCCACAGCATATCAGGAGAGGGACAGTCCAGGATCAAAAGCACATCTATTTACTTCTTTGAAGGTCAGAGCAGAGCCCCCTGCTTTGGGACCAACCCTCTGCTCCACGTCAGCCTGAATCCAATACTGAGGGATGCTAGAAGAGATCAGATTGTTGACTGTTAGATAAAGACAGGAATAAGACCAGGGAGCTTAAATACCTAATCTTGAATTAGCTTCATCATTCCTAGCCATTGCATAAAAGCTATTAAAGTTATTACAGGTCTTGCTGGATGCTGGCATAGCAGGAACAGCAAATATAGGTAGAATGGTCCTTGTCATAAATATCACTCAAGTGATCTCAGCAGCCCTTTGCCATCATGATGCTGCTTGCAGCCAGCTTGGCTGAGTGATGCCAAACCAATGGCAAGTGGTGAGTACATTTGATGGGAATAGCTACTACTCTCTATAAATAATATGAGGCTTTCATTTTCAAGGAAAGAAACCTTCAGTCGTGGGGCAGACATGGTTTCCATGGGACACTTGCTGCAAAGTGCCACAAAGAACCAGAGACCAGCAGTTAAAAGCCACTACACACACACACACACAAAAAAAAATCACTCTGTCAAGTCTGTTAATAATGTGCTTCACCCTGTACTTTGAATGCCTATTTTAATGATTAGTCTGCATTTTGCCACTCAACCGTTGCAGTCACATCTAGGTCCTAAAGTTAACAGCATTGATCTTGTAAGATCACAGCCTGACTCCACTGATGTCTTGTTGCTTGATACCAAGATGTCTTTATTACCAAGCATATGGACTTTTCAAGCCTTCTGTGACAGAGGCACACAGCTAGGTGCTTTTGTTGCATTAGCCAAGCCAGGTGCCTTTTCCAGTGATAGACCATTGCACCCCGAGGTATAAAGTCCTTCTGTTTCCCCTAGTCTGCCAAACACATCCAGTTAGGAAGGACAGCTCTTAGCCCAGTCTCTCCTAATCCTCCCATCCCATCACACTCTGCCACATCTCCCCAAGCAGAGGGGAGGATTAGAAAGAGGGACCTTGCCCTGCACACTGGCAGCAGTGGGCAGACTGGAGAGGTCGCCCTGAACCTGGAGTACTTCCAGGACCATTGAACTTCACTGAGTCACTCATTAAGATGATACAGCAGGAAGTCATCGAAAACAGAAGACAGTGGAAATAAAATACAGAGCGAGGCATCCATTCACACCCTTGGCAGAGGCAGCTCAGTCCCCAGTTCCCCGCGTGCCTGCAGAGAGGACAGGCACTGCTTATTAGACAGGTTATGTAATTGAAGTGGTCTATATTTATCAGAAGTGCATGTCTTACACACCTCGAGGGTCAGAAGCCCGGCAGTTTAGAGAACATTAGCTCCCCTAATGAATCAGCAGGAGGGAGAAGGACCTAAAAATACAAGTCAGCTGCAGAAGGGCATCATTGAGTTGCTCAGGGAGCCAAGGTCAGGAGGCCCCGATGTGCCTTTCCAGCTCTGGCTGGGGTTGTGATGCTATGCTCAGATGCTCATCACCTCAGAAAAGACAGGATCCATGCTGTGCTAAGCCTCCTTTCAAACTTCTATTCTAGTGTTGGATGTTGAACTGTGCCTAAACAAAGAGAAAGACCCCTGGTCCATGCCATAACCACCATATTATAAAGTCAACCTCTTTTCTGTGCTATTCTCCCTTTGAGCCTGAGGGCTGAAACTTAAACACACGTGGGATTTGTGCTCCTTTATAGAAGTGGAACCATTAAAGATGGTTGATTCCTTTCAGAGTCAGGGTAGTCCTTGGCTGCTACCAAACATGGAGGTTGATCTGTACTGCCTGTGCTGAGCCTTGCTATCAGTGCTGGTGGGACATGTGCTTTGTGCCTTCTTCTCCTCAGCACTGGGGAAACCTGAGGCAAGTTTGTCTTGATCATGCTCAGTGACCAGCCTGCAGGCCATGTCATCCCACACTCCTCCAGCTGCTTTCGTAGTGGGGAGGCTCCAGCACATCAGCAGTAGCTCATGGTCACCCTGTGTCAGGTTGGTGACATGGAGGTGAGCAGCCAGCTGGAGGAGTGTTTCTGCTGTTTTGCATGAATAAAGATGGTTAATGAGAGCTATTTTTAGGAAACTGGAGCAAGGCAAAGGAAGAAACAGATAGTCTTTGTTTTCTTGGTTTCTACTATTTTAAGTAAAATAGTTTGCCTACAGTGCTGAAGAGCACAGCTCTCAATGCCCTGGTTTACTCAGAGCAGCATGGGCAAACAGTGGTCCTTACCCCATAGGACCCATGCTGTGTTCGTGCAGTGTCCACACATGTAATTTACCTTTACAATATTGTGCCCTGGACCAAATGCTGCCCCCCTGTAGACCAACTGGTGGACCTGCCTGCCTGAGACAGAGAGCAGAGTCTGGCCATGCAGCCTGTCCCATGAGACTGACCATTGCCCTGATGGCTGTGCATCCCTGACACATCCCCAATAATGTTTTGATCTTTGGCTTCACAAGATTCAGCAGCCTGCCCCATGCAAAGGCCTCCATGGATGGGCTCCTGCAGCTCTAAGCCCTGCCCACCACTGGGCATACAATAAAACTATGGAGGCGCAAATTGCACAGAGGCACTGAGTTAGTGACCCATCACAGCCAAGGCTGATGTCCCTCTTGGTGGGGTTCACAGAGCACTGATGCTGATTTGGGTACTGCAGTCCCAGGGCCTCACTCTGATCCACCTGGAGCTTCCATACTTTGTTATGGTTTGGAAAAGATTGGTCAGAAAGTGCTTTCTTGTTGCTATTTTTGTGTGTTTCTGAAGAACAGTGGTCTCCCATGAATGTCATGGGAGAGTAGAGGTTACCTACAGGAGCAGTAGAGCTTCCTGACTGCTCCAGCTGGTATAAACTAAGCCTTGAAAGAAGGATCCTGCTGAGCTATAAGCTGAGGAGTAGCAGTGTCTTGGGTGAGGTACAGGAAGATGTCAGAGAGAAGAGAGTGATCCAGCAGTTTAGGGACTGCCCAGGGCAGAGGAATGTAGGCAGCTGCAAGCACCACATCAGTGCTCTATGTGGAGCTCTGCAGGTGTCAGGCACAAGCTGGGGTCCTGTTCCCTATGCCTGGAGATGCTGGCAGCCCTAATGGGGAGGACGAACCCCTGGAGAAGGACCCGAAGGTCAACACCAGCAGTCATGTCCATGCCGTGGACCTGGGGCACTAGGTAAGGCATTTGTGCTGCAATCACGTGTAGTCTCAGTCCTACCTTCAGTGTAAACCTTACCTGTTTTAGTACAAAACACAAGAGGATGTTTTCCCATTACCTTTCTGCTTTGTTGTCACTGCAAAGTCTACCCATGCCACTGATATCACTGGATCAATCCTTCTGGGCTCTCACTGGCCAAGCACCTGAGTGCCGTCTCCTCTCTGCTCCCAACAGTGTCTCTGGCTGAGGCTCAGAGACCCAACCCAGCAGCACCACATGGATGTACTGGTCAGCCCTGGCCTCCCTGTGGGATGAGGCTCTGCCTCACAGCAAACAAGGAAAAGAACTGATTCAAATACAGCTGTGGGGCTGGTCTGCTCACTGCATATTTCCTGAGCAAGTTAATTTACTTGGAAGAGTTGGTCCTGTCAGACTTCTTCATGTACATTTTTCTGTTCCCCTCAGTCCTCCCTGCAAACAACTCAGCTGCCACTGTGGCTCCTCCTTCCCCAGTCCCATATCTCCTGGACCAATTTGTATGTCCCTCTCCTGCAGTTGCTGCCAAAATTGCTTTTTATTTTTAAACCCCAGGACCCAAAAGCCCTACCTTTATCATTCGTCTGCGGTCCCAGCAGCTCCATGTGTCCTCATTAAGGAACCACTTATCATCAAATGAACTTGACAGTCACCAAAGGCAGGGGGAGATCTGGATTCCTGATGTGCCCACAGCTGGTCCCAGCTCTTTGTAGCTGCAAAATACAGGGGTCTCCTCCCTGGGTGTGGGGAGAAGGGCTGTCAGGTGCCCAGAAGAATGGTGAGCTTATGCCTTCCCACTGCAAGGTGGGGGCTGGTGGCTGTAAGGACTGAATTCACCAAAGCTCCACCACATTTAATACTGACAAGCAATAGCAATAATTCTTTAAGGGGGGTTATTGGGATGGAAAAGTGGCAAACTGGATTATGGTCCATGCGATTTCATTTTCCTCTTTGGAGACACTATTTAAATAATCCATTTATTTATTTATTTTAATCACTGTAGCACACACCCTGAGGGAGGATGTCTTCAGAGCAGAAGGACCACCAACTCTTGGTCAGCTGTGTATGAGACATCCATGGGTAATTTGGGTGCCAGCCTGATCCCCAAACAAGGCTCCTTTCAGAGAAGATTTGAGGAGAGGGATGGATCACACAGGGATATTGATGTAGCTCTCTGTGCAGAGCAAAACCCACTCTGATTTGTCCTTAAATGCCTAGGAGTTCAAAAAGTGTTTGGAATCAATGTGTTAAGGTTGTGTTTTGTTTGGGATTAGCTTCCAGCTGGTTTCTCCAGCTACAGAGTCTCCCAGTGGAAAGTCCATGTTGCATTTTGGATGAGAGCATACAAAGATTAGTACACGCAGAGGAAACCCTGATGAAAATGTTGTAGTGACCCTAGTGATGGGAGTGTGCATGTAGGCAGGAATCACATCTGTGCTGAGGTGAGGGGAGAAAACATGGTCACTGGTGGTCATTTTTGGGCCAGGAGCCTGCTTTCTGGAATATGCTAGAGCTGGGCCTATAGCAAATTTACAGCTCTACAAGGATGTTCAGGAGTCCCTGCTGGGGTACACTTCACCCTGAGACAGGCACCAGCTGATACATAAATTAACATTTTTTTCCCCCAGCTTTCACAAAGGCTGATGCTGGTTTCTGTAATTGCACAGCTCCTGTCTCAACTAAATTTCTTCAGGCATCACTAATTAAATTGAATTTACTGGGATGACAAGTGTCTTTCTTCTCTCCCCCACAGATGTTGTGACGGCTGCTCAGGCTCCAGCACAGCCTGTTCACTCCTTGGACTGTGTGTTTGTCAGGCTCAGCCTTGTGCAGGGACCTGCTGTGGGACCCCTGGGCTCCCCCAGAGCCACTCGGGCTCAGGGGTACTGCCTGGCTGCCTCTCCCAATGTGAGAGGCAGAGCAGTGATCAGCCCAGCATGGTTTCTATTTCTGCACAGCCACAGACTGGTCTGTAGGTCCTTTGTTGTCCTCCTGTCCATGCCTGGTGGGGAGAGTTAATAATAGATATTGCATGCTGCAGGAAGATGGAGAATTTAAATGAATTCCTCTTACTTCTCAGTAATAAAAATGCTTCTCCCCTAAGAGTCCCTTGATTAATTGATCTGGCAATTGACAAAGCAAGGATGGGAACACATAAAATCCAATAAAAATGGATGAAAATAGCATTATGTACCATCTGATGCAGTCAGCAATGTCACGCAACGAAATGACGGCGTAAAAAGAGGGCCTTGAGCTGGAGGAGTCTTCATTAAGATGTGGCAAGGGTATTATTAAGTAAAAGAACATTGATTTTGTTTGAAAGATTTGGCCATCCATATTAAATATAATCTCCATAATGTAATCTCGGTAGTTGCTTTAAATGTCAGCATCACTTGGCTACATCTGCTTGCTGGGACTGCTGCTCTGAAATGAAGATGAAAACTTCATTCTCCATCACCCATTGTGCCCTGTTAGCAGCTTGATAGGCTGTGCCCATACAGGGGAAAAATCAGCATCTGGGTTTCCTATAGGGAATATGCATATGCCAGAAAGGGCTGTGTGTCTAAAACATATGTGACGGTAACAAAACAAGTCATTTACAAAGACAGAAGCAGCCAACACACAGGATATTTCAAAGCCAGAAATCACATTAACCTCTAGGCTTTCATGTGAGACTTGAACACCTGGCCAAATTCTCTGCAGCATTTAACCCATGTAGCTCTGCTCAGTGTCCTTGGAAGCTGAATCACCTGTCTCAAGTTCAATATGACAAATTCTGCTAAAGATGTTTGGTTTTTTCCTGGATCACAGATGTCCAGATTCAGCAATAGCAATGCCTGCACAGGGCTGCCATAGGTGTGTCTGGCCTGGCTGGAGAGAGGTGTCATTTGCTGATGACACCCCCATAGCTCATCAGAGAAGTAGATGCTTCAACACTGTGGAAAAGCACTACAGAATTCACAACCTTACAGCAAAGTTGTTGCAAGGGTTCTAACCCAGGTGGGGGTTTCCAGAGCAAAATGGTGCACAGTGCCACCAGTCCCAACTGGGAGCATGGGCACAGTCACAAAGAAGCACGAATCTCACATTCCCCAAACCTCGGAGAAGTTGAAGATAGCATCCTCTGGGGCACTGTGTGGGAAGGAGGTGAGGAGGAGGATCTCTGCAGAGGACACAAAGCCAAAACCCAGCAATAGGTAGTATGAATGCTCTTTGCTGCCTGCCAGGGGGATCTGCAGTCAGAAATTCAGCACAGTACATGCAAAAGACACACTCATCATCTGAGACAGAGAAGATTCTATGGCAGAAGAGACCATGGGCTCCAAAGTAGCTGGGTACTGGTCAGCAGGACCAAGGCGAGATTGGAGCATTTGGATGCAGTTATTCCTGCATCCCTGGGATACAGTGGACACAGGGAATGGAGCGGTGTGGAGAGTAGGTGGCTGAGCACATTGGTTGCATGGCTCTGCTAAAGGAACACAACAAAAAGGCATCAAAACAATTTCCTTGAGAATCAAAAGTGTCCAGACACAGCTGAAAGCACTGAGCCACTTGACTATAATGGAGTCAATTTTCTCTTTCAAAGTGCAGCATATAAACCTTTTTATAGCCATGCACCAGCAGAGATATTTTTATTCCCTGCCAGCTGTTGAAAGCCATTTATGTTGCTCCCAATCCATGCCTTTGCCCACTATCCCACAGTTACCATTTTGTTGCCCACTCGAGTACTTGGGACCTGAATGGCAAAGAAATAGAAAGCAACCACTCCACTCTGCCATTGCTTTGAGGCCAGGAAGGAGCCCTGTACATGTAGGGGCTGGCAGGAGATGGAGAGTGGGAGCAGTGGGAGCAGACATGTACAGCAAGACTCACCCCATGTTCCTCCAGCATAAGGTCTGCTCCCGGCACTGCTTGTGGTTGTGGGGCCACAGCAAGAATGAGCTGGGTCTCTGCCTGGTGAGCAAAACAGCAGAGGAGTGCCTGGTCCAGGGGAAGAGTGGGCACATTGGCAGACAAAGGCTCTTTGGAGCTCCTCAGCAACATGCTGCTGAAGAAGTGTAGGGCTTGTAAGCAAGAACCTTCCTGGTTTTGCCCTAATTTTATTTTTCACCTAATAGCTCCTTTTCAGGTAATAGGCTGCACAGACCTTTGCTCTGACCAGCTTCTACTTGGCCTTATGCAGAAACCAAATAATCCTTCCTTAGTTCCTCTGACTATTTTTCCATCTCTGTTGTGACTATGAAACAAGAAGTGAGATAAAATCACTGTCAATATCACCCTAAAGATTTTTGCTAGGTAAAACCCAAGCTGTCCTAATGTAACCATGATCTAAGCACCAGGCGTGAAACAAGAGGGGCTTTTCCCCACATCTTTCCTCACAGTAACTGCATAGCAGGAACAGCATTATTTTTCCCTATGGAAAGGGACAGAGGTGCCACAACTGTGGCTCTATGGAATAAGTGTCCTTGGATCAAATGTAGAGCTTGACATTTGGGGCATGGACAAGGCACAAACACAAACCCTTGCAGCTCGTCCCAAGGGTGTGTCCCATGGAAATAGAAACACGATCTCCCCCAGAAAAAAAAGGGGGGGAAGAAGAAGAAAATGGAAAGAAAATAGATTTGCATTGGTTGGGTGAGCATGGTAGTTTCAAAAAGCCACAGAGCACAAAGGGGAAAACATGGAAAGCAAAATACAGAAGCTTTTGTGTGATGCCAGCAATTTTCCTTCCTTTGCTGAGAAAAGTGTTGCATGGATGTATGGTATTATGATCTGCTCTTTCAAACAGCTGAGTCAAATACCAGCTAAATTACAAAGACATGTATAGAGTACAGAGACATGAAGGAATCATAATGACAATATTTTGTCATTCCTCCCTCAGACTAGATGGATGCAGAAAGCAGGGAGAAGAAAAAATAATTACATTAGGGTTCAGATAGGATTTTGATAGCAGTTATTAAATGAAATGTAAATGTTATTTTCAAACCCATGTCCTGGGTGTTGCTCCAAGAATGAACAGACTGGCAAATGATCCAACATTTTCACATTTTCTTAATATTGTTCCTATGGATGTGTTTACTACACAGGCAGGTGCTGCAACCTTAAGTTTAAAGAATGGAAAGGCAAAAGAACAAGCATTTTTCTGGGTACACAGGCAGAACACATACTGACAGAGCAACAGCTGGAAATGATATTTCATTGCCAGTACACCTTGCTTCAGGATAAGAGTAAGAATGAGCAGGACCAGGATTCAGAGTATCCCACATTTTCCACTCTCAGTGTTTCAGCTCTTCAACCCTGAGTACAACACTGGAGCAGACATTTACTATTAAAGAAGAAAATGTGCCTAGTGTTGTCCAAACCTGTTCAAAAAGCCTTTGCAATGTTTCCTGTTGACTTTGACAAGCAGAGCACAGACACAGGCAGCCAGAGTGGGCAGGCAGGAGGCTGGCATGGTTTCTGTAGAAACCCAGGCAGCCTTCACACTTGAGCTGATAGGAAGCTCCTGCATGTCCAGTTTCTGGTTATTAGTCTTGCAGAATTTAGATGGGATTCAACAGTGCCTAAACCTTGTCCAAGAAAATTAAAGTCAGACTTGAAATCAATCCACCAACCCTAGTGAGGGAACAGACATTGCAGAGAGGAACCATGAGACTGTCCCAGCCCAATCAGCACCACCTCAGGACTGACCTTCTCCCTTACATCCCAGTGAGCAGGGTGCACTTCCCATAGTGTTCATCAACAGCTGCCCCTTTTTCCATCACACTGGGCTTCAATCTTATTTTTGATCAGCTCCTTAGAGTGACTCTTTTGGATCCTTCTCTCCAGCTGTGTCTTCGTCTAGGACTTCTCCCTCTCTGTCATTGTGTTTTGTCTGGCAGGGCTGGTCCAATATCAGCTGTGAACAACTAACCTGATGACTTTAGGTCATCTGTCATTTCATCTGCTTGGTGGTCACAAACCACCCTCCAGAGGTCCCAGTGATGGTTGTGATCCCTCCAGTGTGTTTAGGGCCAGAACTGACTACTGCACCTGTCTGGAAAATTTTCTTCTCTAAAACCTTTCCATAATTTTCAGAGCTTGAGGTACTGGCAGCTGATGCTGGGGTTTTTTTGCAAATGAGCAGTGGTTTATGTGGCAAAAGGTGAGTGTGGAGGATGGTAGTAAAGGTGGTTGATGGCCACAGTGGTTGTTTTCCATAGTGGGGCAGAGATTGTGTTCAGTAGCATCCCTTTCTGTGTGCTGCAATATGGTTGCTGACCTGTGGGCTCAATACTGAGGCCTGGCTAACAATGTACCTCCTTTCCAGTCAAAGCCTTTCCTTCTCTTCCCATCTCTGAAGAGCTCAATACTGCAGGATCATAAAATCATAGAATAGTTTGGGTTGGAAGGGACCTTAAAGAACCCGAACCAAATCTGGGTAATGATGCCAAGTGGAGGTTACCTACACAAGCTCCAGCTTGATCATCCTTCCTGGGTAAATGTGGCATTATGTTTCATTCCAGTTGGTCTTCAACACTGCCACCTTATAATTTTTGGTGCTACTCATTTGTGAGCATCATACATAGTAGCAGTCATACTATTGCTGTGGAAGCTTATGAAGCAATGTGTGTTGCCAGCAACACATAAGCAGTTCCCCCTCTTCCCAGCTGGAGTATTTATTCTCCCTTCTGAGTGTCCTCTGGCTGCTGCCATTCCCTGGGAGTAGCAAGGAAAGGAGGGTGCTGCCACCTCACACAGAGTGGGTTGCCCATCTGTATGCTGCCTGTGGCTATTATAGATTCCAGACATGGCACCATTTGAGAAACACCAGGACAAAATGCTGAACAACAAAGTGTTAAGAAGAAAAGGTTAAAGACCTCTCCCAGCAGTCCTGTGTGCTTTGCCCAAGACTATGATAGCAGCACCCCACTGCCCACTGTGCTGTGATGCTCTTGCTTGATCCCACATTTTTTGTCCCTGTATGTGCACAGTGAGGACTCTCTGCACTCCTTTGAACTGTGCACTGAATGATGATGAAGTGACATCGTCATGGCAACACGTGTGAATTTCCTGGTCTCATAGCAACCTGATGCAGGCTGATGTAAGATGTGTGCTGGCTTCCTCCATTGGCTGCACTTCTCTGATAGATCTGTGAGATTTGTGGTGCTTGTAGTTGGGGTTTTTTTTCAGCTGTTGGACGTGCCATGACATCAGAATGATGAGAATGTTGTTTTGTGTGTGCACAGAGGGGAAGAGACAGAGATTATCTCCTCTGACAGCTCTCATCCCAGGCGCTGTCTTGCTCATGGGCACTAATATGCACAGTTTGTTTTTAGAGGCTTGATAGTACTTAATCTTGTACTTATTGTAAGTGCTTTGTGTAATATAGACTCGAGGAGACAAGAAGATGCCTTTAAGTGATTTTGTCTCTAGCTATCCCCCTTGATTTTTGCATTAGTCTTGTCAAAGGTACAATATGTTTGGGCATGAAGCAGCTGTAAACAGGTCTGATTTTTTCACAGCATGACAGCACATCAGTGCCATAGGGAAAGCTGCAGGCCTGATTTTTGCACACAGCAGGTACCTGCAGAGCTGACTGACCCGTTAGCTGTTTCATGGGTCATCTGCAGCACAGCAAGACTAAATCCTTGTCCACAGTCACACTAAATCTCTGTACACAACATGAAATGGCAAAAGCCTGCAACATCCTGCTTAAGGGTGTGTCACTACATTGCAGCAGAAAAAGGTCTTTACAGTGATGGTTGTGGCTTCAGTCTCTACTGATGGCCCAAATAGTCAGGATCTACATGTCACAGCAGGTGTCTGCTAACTGTGTCTCAGTTCACTGGCAGTGAGGACCCAGGTAAGATGATAGAGGTAGCTCATAAGAAGCTTACATTGCATCAGTTTTCTCCTTGCTTTGAAAAATCTGGTCCTCAGTCTCAGGGAGAAAATTGGCACTATCTAGTGACCTTAACGGAAGACATTAATTCAATTAGCATGAAGTGCTTGGCCTTCTGGACTGCTCTGTTCAGCCTGCTCTGCTGCAGATTGTGTGGAGGCAGCTCCTGGAAGCCACAGGACTTGAAGCAACTAAGGCAGCACACATGCTTGGAGGAGTGTCTGAGGATCCTACTCCAGTCAGCATGTGTGCAAACTGGGCAGAACAGGTCTTATAGGAAAAGCAAAGCTCTTCAGATTCCTCCCTTATCTTGTGCAGCTAAGGGTGAGAAAGACAATCCCAGGCTGACATGGGGAGCTTTGTCTCTGGCATCCCTTCTAAGGTCATGATGTGTTTTCAGTCATCTGGTCCCCTGTGGTGAACATCAGCTGGAATATCATTTGGGAATAAAGAACAACAGTTCAAAGCAGGGGAAGCTAAATTAGAGCTGGGGAATTAATATTGTTCTGCAATTCCTTCCAAATCTACTGGACTACCCATTTCTGCCTGCTTGGTCCTTTGCTTGTCCCACATAGACCAGGGGAAGGTGATGAAACACTTGTGGTGATGCTATGTATGACCCGAGGAGAGAAGTAACAGGCTGCGTGACAGCCTGGAAGAGGGAAGGGACAAGCCCTTAATGGACCTGAATCTGCATTACCAGGGTGCTCTGCCAATTGAGGAGGGCAACAAAAATGACCCAGACACCAATTAATTGAGGAGGGCAACAAAAATGACTCAGACACCAATGAAAAGAATAGGATTATTTTACTATTGGTGTTTTAAATCATAGAAAAATGCATAATATATTTAGATATAAGGTCAGTTTACTAAGCTCTACAAACAGCACAAACAACAAAGACAATAAGGAAGGTAATGCACCTGATCATTACACATACAGGAAAGAATAGTGATTAAGAAAGATATATCACCAAATGCCCTAATACTTTATCACCATCCAGACCCTCAGTCTCTGGGGAGCCCCTGGTTGCAGTGACTTCCCAGAGCCTTTCCCAGCAATTGGGAAGTCCTACACTCATAGGTGAGGCATCCAAAGTCACTGCAAGAGGGTCCAGCTTTTATGGGCCAAATTAGCAAGCAAAAGACAACTTGCAGTTTCTTATCGTTTGTGTGGATAACACCTGGTGGTTCTCCCCTCCAGTCAGCTGAGGCCAGGGCTTGGCCAGAGGCCAGGACATGGGTGGTGGAGTTTCCTAAGACAGGGCATGACCTTGGCAATACTTCGTGGGCAATTATATAACCAGTACTCAACTTACCTCTAAGGTACTTTGCAGAAGATGCCATGGCCTTGGGCAGATACACAGCCTATACAAGGGTCATCTATAAGGTATCTGTCAGACAGCATGGCCCATGGCAGGTATATAACCTAGGCAAAGGTTATCTGCTTCTATGTTCTATATTGAGTTGTCTAATCAACTAACACAAAGGAACACTGTTCACAAGGAATACAGGATTCATCCATAAGTCAACTCTGGCTTGGGCCTATTGTTCAGGCCCTAGCACTTCACAGGGTAACAGGGAGGGCAGGGGATTCCCTGGAGGAGGCCACAACCACCTCAGTCATCCCATTGCCCTTGCTCAGAAAACAATGGAGATAAGGGCCTCCTGCATATAGACTTGTGCCTGAATCCTTTTGTGCTATATGGGATGAGAAGACTGGGCACTCAGCAATTCTGCATCCATCTGTGCAATCATTCATAAGCAGACAATGCCCTAAGTGGTTTGGGAGAGATGAAGGGACTCTACATATGTGCAGTACAAAAGGGAAAAAGTCCCATGGTTCAGCCAAGACATCCATGCAAGTCCCAATAATTCCAAAATCTAAGAAGGACTGGTCATAACAAATAAACAAGTAAATAAAGAGTAAATAATAAAAAAACCACATTGCTGTCAGGTTTCATCAATATGGCACTGCTAATGCTGCAGCAAAGTGTTTTAGAAGAGTCAGAAGAGATTTGTATCCCAGGTTTCCTATCAACAGGTGAGGAGATGCAGATGAAGAAATACGTAAAGAGATTGCTCTGAAGGCTTTTATCATCCCAAAGACAGACAGAATGGCTGTATGCATCTTTTCTCAAACATGCAGGGTGTTATTTAGAGACAGCAGTCTCCAAACAGCTCCACATGATCAATGGTAGCAAAAAGGTTTCCGTCACTGTCTGGCTTCAGGTTTTTTTATTCAAAACCATGTTTCTGTTTGCTCACAGAAAAAAAACTTCAACAAAGACTTTATTTATTTACCAATAAATTGTACAGAACCTGGAAACTGAGCATACCAAATTGGTGGTGCTTTTTCCCAAGTCGCTCAGATGTGAGTTCCTGACATCTGATGCCAGAGAGGCCAAAGAGTTAACTTTTGACTCGAAGCAGCCCCTTCTGGCATCTGCTTTTTTGGTATTTTTCAGGGATTATCATCACACAGAAATTTCCTTCTGTGAAGCCTGTGTTTATGGAGCAAAAATCAAAAGAGCCTTTCTAGATGCCTGTTTGACAGGTGCTGTGAATGAGCCAAACTAAACAAAATTATTGTTGGCTTTTAAGAACATGTGCCTAGGACCGGCTGTGGTGGGCTTTTCAAAAGCCTCTTCAGTGTCATACACCTCCTCTCAGCTCTTCTTCCTCTCAACCCTTGCCCATCACCTCATTTTCCAATAGTTCATAGGTGGACAGTCATTTCTTTGAAGGATATATCTGGAGTGTTACCTCGGTATGTCTGCCCCAGGCCCAAGGTTATATGGCTCAAGTAAGGGTAGTTGGGCTGCTCACACAGGAGTATTTTCTCCACAATGCAATATTTTTGACTGAAAACTGACTTTTCCACAAGCATCTTTTTTTTTTTTTTTTTTGCTAAACAGGTGACATTTCTGTGAAAAATGCAGCCTTTCCATCAAAACCCTCAAACAATGTGGTAGAGGCTATAACAGATTTGTTATCCCTTGTGAAGTTGTACTGATGCATATAGACCCCTTGACTTCTCTACTTCCCACCATGGGCCTGCTGCAACCACAGTGTTTGGAGAAACTTTGTGGTAAGAGCTGGGGTGAAGGATGGTTTTACCAGTCCTAGAGCCATCACAGGGAAGAGTTTAGCCTCTGTCTTAACAGTTGTAAGTTAGTGCAGATATTGCTCCAGCAAAGACTGGAAACCTAAGGTGGTTTGCAAACTAGCTGGACCCCAGCCACCAGTATCAGATCAATTCTTCTTGCAGGCAACAAGTACAAATACTCTGTATGAAGCTAGGAGAATTTTAGGCTTTTTTAATTTTAATCTTTAATATTTTGCAAACACAAATGACTCATTAGGTGGGTAAAAACCACCTCATCCTCACACTTCTTAACAGGAACAAAACCTGCCCTGGGGAGGTCTACCCCAGTGAGCAAGGGAGCTGGGTGCACACAGCACCTCCCACCACTCACAGCTTTGCCACCTCTCACAGAACCACTGAGCTCTTGAAACAGCGAGAAGGTAAGAAACCTTGACTTGTTTACAACCATTCTTCTGCTGGCTGTGGTGTTTGGATGAATGGTTTATTATTTTCTGCCTAATTGCCTTGCTTCTCAGCCCATTCACAGAAAATCTGGGAGCAGCACCAGTCTGCCTCCCCACTGGGAGTGGGCTGGCAGATGACATTTGCAGGGTTTTTATTTTTTAGGAAAAGGAATTGCTCCTTTTATTTTTTTTGCTTATGAAAGACTGAGAAAAGTCTCCCTGTTTTCAGATTGATCTGTTTGCTTTAATTTCATCCCATTTGATTGATTTCCTGGAAATCAGAAACAACTAGCTCTGTGGAGGAGAGATTTCTTCCATGCTCTCAGCATCATGATCATTCAAGAAAAAAACGAGAGATCCAACCCTGGGGAAATGGCAGGCAGAGGCTGTTCTTATCTCTGCACTGCCAGACCATCAACCCTCACCCTCCACAATGAACATGGCATTGCCCATGAGGGTGTTTAGAGCTCCTTCAGTTCTGTTTCTTCCCTCTTTCCTCTTGCGGGGCGCAAGACAGCCTAGAGACAGCTCTGCAGATGCTGTCTGACTTCTTTACACAGTGGCTGAGCTGAGGGGTAGGATTAAGGATATCTGTGCCAGATATCCAGATACCTCACAGTTTGGGTTTAAGGAAGACATTTGAATCCTTCACTTTTTTCCTCATACAACATGGGGACTATTCTGGCATTTGGCAGGTATTGCTATTGCTGTAACTATTGATATTGGTATTTCTACTTTTATTTATTACTTGTTGAGTAGGAAGACAAGCCAGATGATGCCCCTGGCAGGACAAGTGTTGGGTGTCTGTGCAGCCCAAGGGTGAGGCAGCACAGCCCAGACACTCACAGAATGCAAGTGAGCAGAGCCAAATTGTCCTGGATGGGAGCTGAGTGCCAGAAGGGTACTGCCAGAAACAAGCATGGGCAGCAGTTGCAGCCTCCTAGCCAAAGCAAGTGATACAGAAATATAAAATATGGAATCAGCCACCTTGAGTGAAAAAGACTGACCCAATGGTTTTCTCTGCAGGTAGAGCCATATCATAGAATAGTTTGGATTGGAAGGGACCTTAAGGATCCTCCGTTCCAACTCCCCTGCCATGAGCAGGGGCACCTTCCACTAGACCAGGCTGCACAAAACCCCATACCACCCAGTCTTGAACACTTCCAGGGATGGAGCATCTACAATTAGTCTGGGCAACCTGTGCCAGTGCTTCACCACTCTCATAGTGAAGAATTTCTTCCTACTATCTAATCTAAACCTACTCTCTTTCAGTTTAAAGACGTTCCCCCTTGTCACTACATGCCCCTGTAAAAAGTCCCTTTCCATCTTTCTTGTAGGCCCTCTGCCAACTTATTTCCAGATCTTCCCAGCCCTGCCACTCTGTCCTGGGAGACCCTGGGCTGAAAAACCTCTCTGTCCTGGGTCCATGGAGGCAGGGAAGGATGAGCAAGAATTCTGTCCTGTTCTGCTCAGCCCCAGATCTGGTTGGAGATTTGGCTCCAAGGCTCAAGACCTGTTTCTATCAGCCCTAAAGGAGAAGGATAGGGTGGGTTTTAGTTACTTCTGGGAAAACAAGGCAGGATTTCTGCTTTGCACACAAGCCTAGGTCTTTCTTCTCCTTCCCCTGGAGCAGCTATGGGTGTGCTGCCACTTGCCTTTGTGTTTGGATTTTGTTTGAGCAGTCCCATGTTTCAGCAGAAGGCTGACATTTTCAGGCCCACAAGTGAAAAGCAAACAGGGGTAACCATAGGATGGGAGTCTTGCTCAGAGGTGGCCCCAGGGTGTTTGCTCTGCTGCTGTCCCCGTGAAATGTTGGTGCAAGATGGGGTTGCCACTGGCTGTGAGGCAGCATGAATCTCAGGGCCCCTCCAGCCCTTACAAGCTGGTTCCTGCAGAGAGCAAACCAAGGACAAGCAGCTGTGAAGCCACTGAAGCAGAGCAGGTCCATGGGAGCTGCAGCCTCCAGGATAACGCAGCTGTGCCTGGGGGAACAGGAGATTATGGAAACAGCTAAAGGCACTCGTCAGCCTTTTGACTCCCAGCAAAAATGTTCTGTAATGTTCATAGTGAAAGAGAGAGAAATTTGCAGAAATAGGGCAGTAAGAAAATGGTCAGGTCTACTGCTGAGCAGTGAGTCTGTCAGGGGGAATGACTGCCTGTGCCTTTCTGGACAGGTATTGCTGAACTGGTTCCTAGGGATGCCCCAGGATAGGTGTTGGCAAGATCTCCAGGCAGACTAGTCCAGCATTTCCTTACTGATGGAAAGAACATTCTAATATTCAACCCAACCATTTCTCCCTTCTTCTTTAACCCGCACAGCCCTGGTTCAGATTGTCTCTCCTCTCAGGTCATCTTGTGAAGACCAGTGATGGTTCTCCCTGTGTTTGCTGGCAGCTGTCACCAGGGCACCCCACTGTCCTCTCAAGGCAGGGGCTCACTCTGAGGTGGCTTTGTGGTAGCTTTCAGAGCAGGCAGGGCCATGCTGGAGGGGAGAAGACAAAAGGAAAAGAGGAATTAAAAGCCAAAAAACAAGGGTGAGGACAAGTGGTAGCAATTTGCCTCCCAAGTTGCTCATTCCAAGCATGCTTGAACACTGCCTTTGCATAACATGTAGGGCTATATTTGTCCATGAGACAGAAAGGGAGAGAGAAAATATTTTTCCATTGAGGTCATTCTTGCTCACTTTTTCCTCTAAGAAAATCAATGTCCTCTCCAGTCCTTTCCATTCCCTCACCCTCCACCCTGCAGACTCATAACCCTGCCTCTGCCAAGAAGTAGTGCACTGGATTCCTCTTGCTAATGATGGTTGGGGTCTTTGGCCCTCTAAAGGTCACATGTTTTTGCAACTTCTTCTGGCTATTCCTCTGGCAAACATCTTCTCATCCTTCCCTGTTTCAAACCCCCTTGTTCCTCTACCTTCCCTTCTCTTCAAATGGAAATGGGGAATGGAAAGCCCTTTTCTGGGGCTGGTTCCTAAGGACTTCAGACCTGCTGCAAAGAAGAATCTGTAGTGAGAATAATGGGCAATGGTGCCTCTGGAGGGGTTCTAAAACCCCAGGGCACATGCTGCTTTACACTTGCCCATAGGAGCTGGAGTGGCTTAAAGGTGATTTTAGAAGGTGCGTTCCCCAAGGGTGCTCATTAGCTTGTCTGTAGGCCACCAGAAAGCCAAGAGCAATTTCTTTGTTCTAAACAGAAACTTAAAATGCATGTATTTGAAGCAGATCCTGGCTCCTAATCCTGGGACATCCCCTCCTCCCTTGCTCAGGGAGATGTTCAGATCAAGAAATTCAAGATTTTCTCTTCTAAATCAATGTCCTTGAAACATCTAACATCTTTTCAGCATAGCCAGGGGACCTTTCCTGTGAGAGGCAAAAATGATCACAAAATTGTGATTAAATTTGATTTCTTTTTTGGTTTTAAATTAACCTGACAGCTGGAGGATTTCACACCACCCAAGGAAAACTATATGGTAATATTGACATTTCTCTTCCCTAGGTACTAAACCTTCAGAAATGCAGAGCTGTAGCTGTGCAATTCAAAAAGATGCAGCATATTTTCCTGCCACTGTTAGCTCTGTGTTACTCCTTCTAGCTTCCCTGGAGCAGAGGTGCCACCTCTTCCCTTGGTGAAGCCTTGGGGATCCAGAGACAGAGGACAAGCAGCAGCAGGAAAGCATTTGGGCTGGGGGTCAGTCCTTGCCTGCTTCCCCTAGGCAGTGGCACACACCTCTGACCTGGGACTGGCATGGTTTGGTGTCTCAGCAGAGAATAACAGGCAATTTTCTTTAAAATTTTAAAATTTGGATTTGGAGAAAGACACCAAATAGGAAATGAGTCCCGGTGTAGTTAATGCTAATGTGTGATGCTTTGCCAAATGACCCAAACTACCAAGAGCTGCCCAGAGCTGAAACCCAGCCCTGTCTGCCATGTCTGGCACCTACATGAACCTCCTCCATCCCACTTTAAGTGCTGCCTGATGTGCCCCTTCCTGCAGAGACAAGCAGGAGCTGGACTTTGACCTCCTGATTCGAGGCCAAGAAGAGTGGGTTTAGTGTATGGCAGTTACTGCCAGTTGGCTAACCTGCTGGGAAACCCTGGGGAGTTTGGCACTGTGCTTCCATTGGTATGTCTTCCCTAAACTGCCATCTCAGTTTTCATGTGTTCAAAGTCTCTGATGTTTATTATCTATTTCCCTTAACCTCTCTTCTGTAGCACTTCATTTCCAGGGAAGATCAATAAACAAGTGAAGCTAACTGGATCTCAGGGCATCTGTAACACCAGCTATTCCACTGCCTTGTTCTTCAGAGGATTTTTATTACACTGTTCAAAAACACTTCAGCATGTTTCAGGGTAAAGGTTGTTAGACCCTCTTAATTGAGTGAAAGCTTCTTAAAATGCTATTTACTGTTTCGATCGAAAATCATGGGAGGGGAAGGAGAAGGATTTTTTGCAATGGATAGGTGCATATTTAGTGGTTGGAGTCGATGGCCTTAGAGGTCTTTTCCAACCTTACTAATTCTATGATTCCATGATAGTTCAGCTCCCTTCGAAGCAAAAGGGGTAATGTAGCTACGGCATGTTGTCATACAAAGACATGAAATATGTCTCAGAGCAACCATGGTGGGTAAAGAACAGGCCTGCTGCATTATCTATCATTTTTGCTTCCCTGCTGGCAGGACAGGAGGGAGTTTAAGCTAAAAGGGCTTAGGAAATGCAGAAGAGATGTGCAGGTGAGCTGGGACCTTCTGACAGCCAGAAAGAGTCTCCAAACAGCAGGACTACAGGATCTCTCCCCAGCACCCACCTTACCCTCAAAGCCATGCTTTGCTCTCTTATGATGATAATTCTCATTTTGAATGCCTGTGAGCTAAAAAAGTCTCAGACATCCCCAGTCCTTTTTAAACAGGGCACTTCACCACCAGTTCCTTATGGCACCTGCAATCCATTTCTCTCACCCTTCAAGAAGAGTTGAACAAACTATCCTTGATTTAGAATATGAAGACGTCCAAGTCCTCCATCTAGAGAAAATTTGTTTGAAAACTTTACATCATCCATCTTACTTCACTTTGATTCTGACTTTGTTTTCTAATACAGTTAAAAATGCGATATAAGGAAGCACTTCAAATTCATAAGAGGAAACACTTCTCTCTCAAAATACTTGATTTTTTCCTGTGCTTTTTTTCCCCATGCTTTTTCTTCCCCACGAAATAAAGTTTACAGTCCAAATCTTTGGTGTTGGAGAGCTGCTTACTGTAATGCTCCTATCAAAATTAATGCTGAGATCCCCTGTCATCTAGTCCCTCTGGTCTTAAAAAAAAAAAAAAAAAAAAAAAAGAAGAAAAAAAAGAAAATTTAAAACAAATAAATTTTAAAAAATCCCAAACTAACAAAAAAACCCCTGTTAAACCAAATATTATATAACAGAAACCAAAGCCAAATGTCCCATCCCTGCAGGATATTGTCCTTGCAAGAAAGCTCATATCAAGCTTTCTGATGTGTTTGCTCTTGGACTGATGAGGCTGCAGATAGAGAGGGAGAGCAGGAGCAGATCTCTTCAGGGTGGAAGAAACAGTCACTGTGGGAGGCACAGAGTGGGGGACCAGCAGAGTGCTGCAGTGATCTTTCCTCAACATCATCACAATCCAAGGAAACCTGTGAGACAAGAACCCCGTGCTCTTGTGCAAAATATATTTGGGGTTACTCCAGGAATAAATGTGAGACCTCCTGGGAAAAAGAACCCTTGAGGAGCTTTCTTGGGATGACTTCCCTGCCTGAAACAGTGCTAAGCTGGAAGCAGGATGCCCACAAGCCTGGAGCACCCACTCAGCTCACGCAGCAGAGCACCCCTTGGCCCCTCATGCAGGGCAGAGACACAAGACTGTCAGACATGCAGGCAGGGCAAGGAACAGAGATTCTCAGACCACAGTTGGACCTCACAGCTGCAAGACCTCCTTGCTGAAAGTGGTGAAGTCAATTGTCTGTATCCTTGGCTGGAGGTGCAGCAAGCTTCTGCAGGTGGATCTTGCTGGTGCAATGATGGATTTGCTGTGCTGAAGCAAGACAGAATAGCCCAGGTCACAACCATCATCTGGTGTTGCTTTACCTCTTATCCTGTTGGTTTACCTCACCTTGTGAGATAGGTTTGAACAAATAGTGGAGAAAGCCATTTGCTCAGCCTCTTTTGAAGCAGAACAGATGACTCTGGCACACAGCACCTCCACATAATTTCTGAGGATGGGAGCCACTGGCAAAAGGAGACAAGGGTAAGCCCAGGAAGAGCTAGAGGCAGCCACTGGCCAGGACTAGCTATGCCAAGCATTCTACTTTTGCCTATGGACACATGTGCATTCACACACACACACACACACACACACACACACACACACACACACACACACACACGTGTGCCCAGCTGCCTCCTCAGGCCCCTCCCTGCACATGTGGCCATAAATGGATTCCAGCATGATTGTGTGAGATTTGGGAAAAGGCAGATTAGAGGGCTAGCCATGGGCAAATGCAATTATGGAAAAGTAGTTCAATAAATAGAATTACACTCTCCCACCCCACCAAAGGATTACACCCAGGATTTAGGCAAATTTAGGATAAGGGAAAATCAGGTGCTGGAATGGAGATCATCCAGCATCTGGAAACAGGCTAGGGCATGATGCTGAAGGAAAATCCTGGCATCCTTGCCTGCATTGACCAGTGTGAGCACCAGTGCTGCACTGATCCATGCTAACTCCTTTCCGTTGTGGAATACCAATGCCAGTGGTCAAGTGGGTCCCTTCTCCTCTGTCACCTGCCACAGCAGCAAGCCAGGGCACAGCACAAGCAAAGATCAGACTTGTTCTGCTCTCTGGCCTGTCAGTAATGAGATGACTTTTCTTCATTTAGCTACAAAAGGTGAGGAATGTCTTCTTCTGCCAGCATAACTTCACCAAGCACAAGTGATTAGAAATGTGCAGCTATTCATTTCCCATGGTTATTAAGTAACAAACACCAGGGTTTTTTTCACCTTAATAGTCCCATTCATTGGTCAGTCTGAAAAAAAAAAAAGGCTCAAAACAATCTTGCAAAGCATCTCACATCAGCACATGCTCCATTTCCCTTGTAATGGCACTCTCACCACTGGACATCACAGCATTTTTACTGCCTCTCAATTACCTCTTGGGGTGGTACAGATATGCCAATAAACAATGCAGAGGTTGGGCCCACCTTCTCATCTCTCAGATCTTCAGATGCAGCCTCAGCTCACACTGACACATTTGAGTTCATTTCCCATGTCTGGATACCCACCTTGCCTATGACCAGAGGGTTCCCAGTCACTGAATGGGAAGTACCTTCTCCAGGTGTTTCAGGTGCTGACCTGTGTCCTGCTGCTAGCAGAAGGGTTGTATAGGCACATGATCACCAGGTGTCATCTCTGCTAAATTTCTTACACAATTCTTCACTGTCTGTTCAGTATTAAGGGATATCATAGAATCAGAGAATTGTTTAAGTAGGAAATGGCCTTTAAGATCAAGTCCAACCATTAACCCAGCACTGTCAAGCCCACCACTAAACCAATACTTGAAGTGCTACATCTACATGGCTTTTAAATACCTCCAGGGATGATGACTCCACCACTTCCCTGGGCAGCCTGTACCAATGCTTGGTGAACCTGTCCATGAAACTATATTTCCTAATATCCAATCTAAATCTCCCTTGATGCAACTTGAGGCCCTTTCTTCTTCTTCTGGGAGACCTGGTAACCTTATAGCACTGGGAATTTGTCTGAAGGCAGGAGCACCAAGCCTTCCTTGTCGAACCAGATCAGCCAGCAAACTGAAAAGACCAAATATCAAGTCCATTTAGAAACAGCATAAAAGGTTGGTTGGCTGATACCAAGAAGCCAATGGACCTGAGCAATTGCTGATCAGGATTTCATTAAGCTGTTAACACTGGGCATCAGCGTTTCCCGCCAGAGCATAGTGCTGAGGTCCTACCCCTCCTCCTCTATATTGGCTCTAATCCTACTGTTGCCACCACCCCCACCACTCCCATGGCAGAGTACTGGCTGCTGCTTAAGCAGTGCTAAATCTAACACGGCCAGGAAATGACTGCAAATTAGGGCTGTTCCCATATTGCCAATTAAGTCTAATTAAAATGAGAAAAGAGTTGTTTTTCCTCAAAGGGCAAGTTGGTTTTGAGAAATACACTAACTCGGGTGTTGATGGTTTGATTTGTCTTTTTCTTATGCTCTTCCTCATCATCACATAGATCTAGATCCATTAACTAGACCTTTTGGTAGAAAAGCCATGCTGAGCCCAGGGTTTGCTTGCTCCAGCTTTGCTCTGCAGTCGGATGGCTGTGGGCATCCCAGGTTTTCTGGCTGCTGCAGGTGTACTCTGGGTCACAGGCACACACAGCATCCTTCTACCTTCCAATGGACTGTTCACAGCAGGGAGTTGAGCACCCTGCTCTCCCACAGACTGTGAAAGAGAAGCAGCACCCAAAATAGCAAGGCTCTGGCCTATTCACCAGCTGCAGGTGAGAAACAGGCCTAAGCTCTGCCTACCAAACATTGAAAAGAAGAAGGCTCAGAATTGACCTTATTGCTCTCCACAACTACATGCAAGGATTTTGTAGTGAGCTGGGGGTTGGTCTTTTCTCCCAAGTAACAGGTGACATGACAAGGATATTAGGAAAAAAAATTTTCACTGAAAGAGTTGCCAAATGCTGGAACAGGCTGCATGGGGAAGTGGTGGAGTACTCATCCCTGGAAGTATTTAAAAGACATGTAGATGTGGCAATTAAGAACATGGTTTAGTGGTGGGCTTGGCAGTGCTTGGTTAATGGTTGGACTATATATAAAAGGCTTAGAGGTCTTTTTCAACTTAAACAATTCTATCATGCTCTACAGCACAGCAATCCTGACACCAGGGGCTCACCCTGTC
>NW_008682278.1:62987-68045 GCF_000695815.1 Acanthisitta chloris
TGCTGTGATCCCATGCCTCTGGTAAACTCTACTTAGGAAGCAGTCTCACTTTCTCCCCTTCAAAACCCACACAAAGGACAAGAGCTTTGGTTGGTTGGTTGGGGTTTTGTTGCTTTTTTTTTACACAAATACATTTTTTGATCTTCTTGCCTTAGAGCTTGTACAATGCAGCTGGGTCACAGGATCAAGTTTTGTCCTGGAAAAGGAACTCTGAAATTGAAAGCTGAGCATCTCACAGCATCCTCTAAACTGGGTCCCCATGCCAAGGGCACGGAAGTGCTGGATCAGGTCAGCTGAAAGGGCCATTAGCACAGCCTCCTGCCTCTAACAGTAGCCACCCTGGGAAGAGTTTAATGACAGAGACCAGTTTCCTCATGACCCAGAGCAGATGTCTTTGAGCATGGCTCCTCTTCTTTGAAGTTGTCTGATTACTTTTCAAAGTGCTGTGAAGATCTGGCAGCCCCAGCATCCCATGGAGCTGAGCCCTACCATTTCCAGGCCATGCAAAGCAGTACATCATTCTGCCTGCTTGAATACACCAGCAAATGATATATTTGCTGCTCCTGCTTCTTGTATTATAGAAACAATGAACAGTCTTTCTTATGCAACTGCTTGCTACTGTCAGTGTAGGCAGCTCTTTCCCAGACTAAGATATCCTAATCTATTTAAGGATTCCTCAGCCTGCACAGAATTCTTTGATTACCTTCGATGCCTTTCCCTGTACATTTTTACTCTTCTGCAAGTGGAAGAAGGTGGGTGCAGCACCCTCAGAGCAACCCTGGCAGTACTAACTTAAGATACGAGTCTCTGAGTCTGTGGAGGAAAAGAATCTCTTTTGCAAGAGGGCTTAACACCTCCAAAGCAAGCTGCGAGCTGGCGTGGTATCGACAGTCTCACCAATAAGGTGCTGCGTGTACCTTGGTCTCTTGGTTGAAGGCATTTGCTGGTTTGGATAGCTAATGAGCGCTGGTCAGACAGGAGTCTGCAGTTCAATCCTGCCATCTGCAGCTCCCGGCTGGAACTGCGGGAAAATCTCCTGCCCCACAGGCAACCTCCGGTCTGGAGATGGGCAAAACCCCCCTCCTTTAAATAACCTTCTCAGGTGAAGTTTCTGTGTTTAAAATTCCCAGAGATGAGAACAGGAGAAACAGGGCTTGAAGAGGAATGAATATACTGTAAATGAGATAAAGTTTTTTCTCTAAGTAGATAAAACACACATCCCTTAAATGACCAATTAAAATGGGATTAGCCTCAGGGGAGTATCTGTTTATCAGCAGCACAGGGGATTTATAGATGTGTCGTTTCTCATAAATTCTTATCTAATCTGTCCATTTTAAGATGGGAGACAACTGTTTGTTCAGATACTTTAGCCCAGGAAATTTCAACTTGCCAAAGCTTTGCATGCCTTAATTGCTTTTTCATAGAATCATGGAATGGTTTGGGAAGAGATCTCAAAAGCCATTTGGTTCCAACCCCCCCTGCCATGAGCAGGGACACCTTCCACTGGACCAGGTTGCTCAATGCCCACTACAACCTGGCCTTGAAGAGATCTCAAAAGCCATTTGGTTCCAACCCCCCCTGCCATGAGCAGGGACACCTTCCACTGGACCAGGTTGCTCAATGCCCCATCCAACCTGGCCTTGAACACTTCCAGGGTTGGGGCATCCACAACCTCTTTGGGCAACCTGTGCCAGAGTCTCACTACCTTCACAGTAAGGGATTTCCCCTTAATATCTAATCTAAATCTTTCCTCCTTCTGTCACTACAGGTGCTTATGAAAAGTCCCTTGTCCATTTTCTTGTAGCCCTCTTTAGGTACTGGCAGTTGCTATAAGTTCTCCCTGGAGCCTTCCCTTCCCCAAGCTGAACAACCCCAACTCTCTCAACCTGCCTCACAGGAGAGGTCCTCCAGCCCTGTGATTTTTGAGGGAAGACAGTTTGTTTCTCCAAAGAATGGATGCAGGTGGGTCACCAAAAGTAGTTGGTAAAGATTTGCTTGGATTCATAAAACCCTGTCACTGAGCAGTGCTTGAACAGCTTGGTAAGAGGACATCGTGATGACTTTGACCCTACCTGCCATCAAACCGATTCTTCCGCAAGTGCAGCCCTCTGAACCACCTCCAGATGGATACAACCTTAACTCCAATAGCTGTCATCCAGACCTCACCACTTCAGATCTGTATGCTGGAGAACATTGTGCTCCATTCGTCAGAACTCCTTTATTATACATGACATGGCACATCCCTGGATTAATGAAGTCTTCATTTAACCAGAAAATATCTTGTCAAAAAATAGAGAAGCAATCTGTTCCTGATGTAAAAATTTCTGCTGCTGACTTTCTATCACTGGGTACACTTGAGCCTCAGGCCTTTCTAAAAGCTCTCCCATTGTTCAGTCAAAAGTGAAAGGGATCTTTGGAAATCCTGTCCCCTTTTTTACTGACTTACTGTGAGACTAGAGAATGAAATAATTCTTCTATGCCCTGGTTAATTCACCAGAACCAATTCATCCATAAAGTGTCTTGAAAGGCATGAATATCTGTATAAAGGCCTAATGCCAGACATTTTTTTTCTTAATGCTAACTTAGAGGTACATTATTCTATTGAAATATCCAAAGCATCTCATGCAAAATTGTCATCTAAGTAACTGCAGTCTGTTCATTAGAGAAATTATTTTTTTAAAATGTGTGACTCATGAATCCCTCTAATGTAGGTCAGTGGGAATGTGTGTCAATCCACAACCGGTCTGGCAGCACAGAGGGCATATTCCAGGGGCACAGCCTCTATGGCTCAGCATGGATACCACATAGTTTCCTGAACTTTTCAGCATCTTTGCAAGCAGTTTCTGGCCCTTGCCTTGCTCAATTTGGGGCTTCCAGCTCAGCAAAGGAAAGCTGTTTGCTCAGCCTGTTGCCACTTGGATGTGACTAGTGCCCAAAAGTATGATGTTCTCCTAACCTCAGAGAGGAGGTGAGTAATAAGAACTTAATGTGAAATTGCACTGGGGTAAAACCCCAGAAAGAATTTTTACACATGTGATTTAATGGAAAATGTCTTCTTCCGTGCCATATTCTGAACTTGGCTTTAAAAACAGCCCATCTATGAAGAAGTGCCTGCAATGTTGTGTCTTCATGTCTTAGCAGCATTAGTGATTGCAGATGTCTCTTTTCTAGGTCTTGTTCATATTAATGAACATTAAAAGTAGGAGAGCTGGATCTGTCGCCTGCTTAAAGAGCTGAGACAAAAATGCTGTTTCCCAGTATCTGTTAGCATGAAGTTGTCAGGTATGTTGTCTGTTAATGCCTGGAGGGACATGGAGTTTATAAGTCCTCCATAAGCTTAGCCCTATTGACACCAGGAGTAGTGTCAGAGCCTGCAGGAAACACCCTTTCCCATGGATGAGGTGACCCAGGTTGGCATGCAGGAGTATGCCAAGATCTCTTAGCTTGTCTGGTATGAAGAGCAACACAGACTTTCCCAAAACCCCATGATTTTGTTTCAGGGCAGTGAGACACAGAAACCTCCTCAGAGCATCTCTGCAGCCACCTCTGGTGCAGGTACCTGCTGGAGAGGTTGGTGCTTGCACCAGGCAGTCTCCATGGTGGCACAGAAAGTACTGTCTTTGCTTCTCTGTATACAGGCCCAATCCTAGCCCATATGTGCCCAACTTCATACTCCCCAGTCCTCTCTCTTTATTCCAGCCATGCCACAGAGTGTCCTCCTGCCCCTTCAAAGTCAAGGGAGTTTCTGATGCTTCCTTTTGGGAAAGAGGAGTGATGTCAACCTCTCCACAGGCCAGAGCCAATACCTGAATGAGCAGTTGAGTGTTGCAGAGAACACTTAAAACGCCAAAATTCCTCTGTGCTGCCTTTTATAAGAATTCAAATAATAGATTATACAGAAGAGAAAATGCTTAGTATGAAATTTTTCTTGCCTTTCCATGGAGGCTCACAGTGTTGTATAAGCAGGCCAAAATGAACTTTCAAGCTCCTTCTTTCAACACTTGCAGAGACCAAAGCATTTGTACTGTACCTGTTGCAGAGAGGAAGCTGCAATGAAAGGTCTGATATGAAGCCTGACCACTGCTATTGGCTTCAACTGGTGTCACCAGGGCTCAAAGTTTCCAAAAGACCAGGATCTCAACATGGTTTTCCTGAGGTCATGCTCCCTGTGCCTGGCAAACAGGGCCCAGAAGAGCATGTCCAAGTCTACCACAGCACATTGCTCTCTCTCTCTGACTTCCTAACATCTTCAGCCTGGTGTGGAAGACTTTGGCCAAGGGACTTCAGTGAGAACCAATGACATCTGGGGGGCCATGGGTCAGGTTGTTCAATTCGTCTTCTAAATTTGATTAAACATCATGCTGGCCATTACTGGCAAGCCCTAAAAGCTTGAAACAGTTTGGATTTTTTCCAGTGGGGGGAAAAATGCCTTGATTTCTTCTGATATAATAATGAAACAGGAAGCTTTTGTGACAGTGCCTAAGAGAAAATAAAAAGTATCTGTAAAAGAGAAATCTGGCAGTCAGAACTGCTCTTTTCTTTTTATGATTCTTCTTGCCATCCAGTAAAATCGAGACAACCTGACGACCTCAGTTTCATTCCACATCTCCTGTCACTTCTGAACTCTACAGCGTGTTGAATACTAGTTTGGGAAAAAGAACCCCAAGTAACTAGACGCATTTGAATTCTATAGATTAATGACTGTGTTTAAGTCTTGAAAATCATACACACCGTTAGTAAACAAAGCACTTTCCTACTCCATGGATAGAGGTGTAACTTGTGTCCGTCAGATACAAAGAGAAAGGTATTTGGGCCATGAAGTCTGAGTATGATGGAGAAGGTTCACCCCATGGCTGTGCCTTCCACCTTGCCTCAGCATTTCTCCCTGCATGGAGCTGGGAGCTATCATTACAGCCCAGCTCCTCAACATCAGGCAGAAAAAAAAATAAAGTGGTCAGGAGGGTGAATATAAGACATAGGATGGACAAGAACCATTCCTCCCACTTTTCACTGCAATCTTCCCACAAATTTTGCTCTACTCCACTGATCTGCTCTTTC
>NW_008682278.1:68066-102634 GCF_000695815.1 Acanthisitta chloris
TTTGCAATCTGCTCTGATGACTCAAAATGCCTATGGGATATCACCCTAGAGAATACACATCCTATTGAATACCAAGTACCCTTCATATAGACAATACTATTCCCTCTCTCTCTCTCTGGTAGACATTTCAGCTCAAACCCTGGGAATGCTTCAGGAGATGCATTCATCTTCTGGATGAATAATTCAGCTTATGAAGATGATATATTTCCTCCCCCTTTTTTGAATGCATTGCTTTTAAATGCATAGTACTGTTTGCACAATAATCTTTCATCTTGCCCAGCCAACCTTGATACAGAGGCGTTGCTGTGGCAGCTTTGCATTTCATGCCATCCAGCATCAAATCTAATGGATGGCATGTAAAGCAAGGAAATAATATGTCCTCAAGTGGAAAGCTGTATGTGCTGTTTAATAATGCCAGCTTCAGGTGGACTGGTTTTTCTCTTGGGGGAGGGACATGGGTTGGCTCTCCCAAATCTCTGGTATTGCAGAAGCAATATCAAATTCCCTCGAGGTGGTTCACGTGGTGGTTTAGGGAACAAGGGTAAGGGAAGGACCTGGATTTAAATCTTGTGGTACTTCACCCTTAGGGTGTGAATATGCTTCCCAGGGGTTTTGTCAGGAACAGGTTTCTGCCTGCAAAGTGCTGCGAGCAGTGAGAGATGGGAGCTCAGGCCAGGGAACCTCTAGATGTCACTGCCAGGCAGCAGAAATGGGCCCCACTGCCACAGCAGGCTGGGGACACCCAGCCCAGGCACAGCTGGTAGGTAGCACAGCTGGCAGCAGGCACACAAGGCAGCAGTGGTCAGCTTGATGGAAGGAATTAGGAAACCTGCTCTGAAAAGGCTGGTGCACCCTTGGGCTGCCTGGGCATCCCACTCCCCAGGGCTGAAAAGGAGCCACTAGTGCAGGGTGGGACCAGGTGCAATGAGTGGAGCCAGGAATTGCAGGATAAGGTATTTCATGTAAGGAATTGACAGGTAATAGTAAAATAGTTCAGCTCCAGCCCTGCAGCAAAGAGATCCTAATGACAAGTGCTAAGGCTAAGCATGATAATGCCAAATACAGCTGTTATCCCTCACCAGAGAAACGATCCCAACATTTGTCGGTGCTCCTGATGATCTACCTAAACATCAGGGGGGTCACTATTGACAGGATTTCCACTTGCCTCCCTGAGTTTGAGGTACTGAGAGAAGGACAGGTACCTCTTTTTTGAGAAAGGGTCACATCTCACTGAAGGCAGCAGCAAGAGCTGAGAACTCCCAGGTACTCCTCCAGCTGCACACTGGAATACCAGTCCCTCACTGCTGCACCCTTGCCTGAGACATGCCTGTGACTCTGCAGCCCATGGTCAGGGCATTTGCTGTGGTGTGACATAGTTGGTTCCTGCTTTGAGAACTTCATTGCATTAAGAAGCAAAAATAAAAATAATTAGTGCATCCTGTAAAGTGCATGGGGCAGTGGGTTCCTTACAGCCAGGGTCAAAACCAGCCTTGTCCCTTTCTGCCATGCATGAGGTTATGCAATAATATGCTGCTGCTTTTTTTTTTTTTCCTTTCTTGAAAAGTGTTATACTTACTCTGTGTAAATTACAAAGTTTCTCTGTCAGAGACCTGAAGCACAGCAGAGAGAGATGTTCAATTACACCAAAACTGGCCCTGGACACTCTCAGTCTCCCACACCACAATAGCAGGATGTGTTTACTGAGGCACAGGCATCAAAACCACATTCTCTAAGGTGTCTGGGAAAGCCTTGATATAGGCTGCATGTTCTGGAAATGTCTTTATGAGCAGACCCTGTAGACAACTTGTGTGAGAGCTTACTCCTCTGTCCATCCTCAGATGACTTGGGCATGGCCTCTGCCAGGCAGACATGGGGCCTCTGGGTGTCAGGAGAAGGGCAGTTAACATCAGAGTTTCAAGAGCTACATCCAGAGATTATGCTTGCAGGGTCAGCTGTCACCACTTCTGCAGCAAAGTCCTTCTAATGCTAATGGTTGGCTTAGATCCTACCTAATTTCATCAGCTCTATATCCCATCCTCAGTGCTAGGGAGTTCAGCATCACTAATCTCATCTGCTTCAGCTTCTGCTTCTTCACATTGCCTGCTTCTTACCCTCTTGAGGGTTTTAGCCTCATGAAGATTTAAAAATAGAACATTTGTTTGAGGTCCTTCCATTTCTAACAGCAGATCCTCTTAGGGCTTTTCAGACTTGTGTCCCCATGGACTAGAAACTGATTTTAATCAAAAAAATTAGGGATTATATTATCATAATTGGATGAATTTCAGGGCTTTCACAAATGCCAGAAACCTCATGAGGATCCCACTAACTTTTCAGAGCTGGCAAACACAGATGAAGGGACACTGAAGATTTTAATAGGAGCACCAGCCCCACACAGTTGGCCTTCACAGCTTAATCACACAAAGATTACAAGTTTTCCATCTTTATCTAGCACCCCGCTGATCTGAGCTGTCTTTGTTTTCAATGTTGGCCTCTGTGTTTGTGAAATGTATTAAGCTTCTTGTTGCTTTTGGAAATAATAGTCACTGCTGTATTATGGCCAAATCATTGGTTTTCTCCCTATTGACCCTTTTCTTATTTTTTTTTTTCAGGCTACCAAACACCCTTGACTTTGCTTGCGGGGTGGTTAATCAACAAGTCTGTCACAATGATGGATTCCTCCCGAATTGCTGTTTAATTAGCTTGGTTGGAGGTATAAATCAAGTGTAATACCAATTCTCTCAATGCCACAGACAAGCAGCCATGCTCAGCTTGACAGCAGTGAGCTATTGCTCTCTGCCCCCGTGCAGGATCAGCATGCAGGCACCAGCCTGCAAACCCAAAGGGGCCATAGGTTCATCCCTGAGACTGCTGGCATGCACAGACCACACACACACGAGTGAAGGGTTGGTGTGATGGAGGTGAAGGAGGGCTCTGGCCAGCAGGGTCTGCTGTGGTGACTGGCTGCATGCTCTGTACATGGGCATACACACTCCCCTTGCCTGAGAAGAGCATCACTCCCAGCATCTGCTCGTGGAGAGACAACTCATCTATCAGTGGTGCTTCTTGCCTGGGATGTCTGGTGTCTGTGCTAGCTTTTTAATGAAGAAGAGACATTTCAGGCTGTGGCCAGACTAAGTTATGAGGCAAGGATCTTTGTCTCATGACAGGCAGAATTGTCTTCCACAGAAAGGCAATTACACATCGTAACAAAAGGAGAAGTAATACATTGTCTGCAAATTAAGATTTTTAAGACTGATCTTAATAGCTTGGTATTTTTATAGATAGGAATTTCACACAACAAGAATGTATTTAAACCCATTGACTTGAACTGAATTTTGCAATTTTAACATAGATGACTTCTGCATAGCTACAAAGAGCTTATTCCCAGCAGGTCTGAGCCATCTTAAGCATTCCTGAACTGTGTGGTAGACATCATCCAAAAGTACTTCAAAATTTCTGCTTACCCTTTTTGAATTCCCAGGCTAAACTAAACAAGCTTACTTCTCTGAAGTGGATCTACTAATATACCTTCTTAGCAAAGCACATTTATTTTTCCATGACCAGGTTTTTTATTTATCTTCTCTCTTTGCCAACATTTTCAGAGAGCTTAATTAATTATTTCAGGTGGGATGTGTAAGTCACACTTTAGAGAAGGAATCAGTTTGTTTCAAAGTTACTAAAAAATATTAGAATAGTCTAATTTTACTGATTTCCCTTTCTCATTTTCAGAGTGGGTTCAGTGGCCCCTCTTTCATAAGACCTATCTACAAGAGTAATGTTCTCCAAGCTGCAGAAGGAGACACTGACACAGACTGGCCTCATAATAACAAAGACACAGGTCTCTTCTTTACCTTCTGATGTAGTTGTTGCTCCAGTGTGTAATGTCTCACTGCCAAATGGGTAAATCTATTGCTAATCTGTGGATGCCTCATTGGAAATTTGTGCAGAGGGTCTGGGTGAGGCATGGTGTGAATTATATTGCTATGGCAACCCTGAATTTCTTACACCCCTCAACATTTGCATCCTTCCTTTTTGGCAATTTCACAAATAGAGTCCTCATAGATTTTTTTTCCAATAGTTAAGTAGAATAGATCACTAAATTTTCTGTTACCACCATAATAAAAAAGTATGAAAATGAAGATCATGTGTGGGTACAGATAGGTTACAGCTATTTTTCAGATTAAAGTTTTTGAGCAGGAATTATGTTTGAAGAAGCCCTACACTTTTAAAGACATTAGGACAGAAGAGAATCCAGTTCAGATAAACTTGTCTCTTCCCAGACAGTCCTGATATAGATGATAGAAGTCAGAAAAAACTCACTGAACAATCTGTTCTACATGTCTAATATGCCTCCTCATTGCTGTAGCAATTAAAATGGAATCCCTATAGTTGATGACCTCCAATATGCTCCAGACATTTTTTTAAAAATTTATTAATAAAAAGAATAAACAAAACCAAAAAGATTCTGGTGTTACTTATGAATTACGACTAATTTCTTCAATCTTTTTCTGGCATTTAGAAATGGCACACAAGCAAATTAAGAAATAATTCAAATAAAACTGTGTCCTAACTGTTTTTGTAAACTATGTGATAGACACTCCTTCCACACAAAAGGCATTCTTATTTGCAATGGAGTTAATGACTTCTGTGCAGGTACTGAGAGGATATCGTAGTCCATCTTGCCCAGACTACTACCAGCTTGCCCATGGATCACTCTCATTAGCTCCTCTTCTCTCTCCAAAGCAGCTCCAGTTTGCCTGAAAACGACTCTTCATGCCAATACCCAAGTACTATCAAGTGTAAGCAAATGTGTCTGCAGTCCTTCCCAGTGTTTTTTCAAGAACCCCTTGGATGGCTTTGGTATGGGATGGCCTTGGGCATGGTTCTACTGAGGAGCAGAAAAACCACCTAGAACAGAGATAAAGAGACTCACTCAAAACACAGCCAGCTTCAGGTTAGTCTTTAGGAATCACTAATGAGAATATTTTTTCTAACAGATTTTTTTCAACAAACACCAAGTGTGTTTTCCCACATCACTCATAGTTCATTAGGCTCTAGTTTAAACAGTTTCAGTCCTCCAAGGGGCCTGTGCTATGGCTGCCCCATCTCTGGCTGCAAGTGGCTGCTAAATTGCTCAAGTGAACTGCTTACAAACACCCTACAGGCAGGATTTCATTCAAAAATGGTAAGTGAAAATTATGATTAATTATACATTCCCAGAAGTTATGATCAGTTTATGAATGATTCATGAAAGAAAAAAAAAAGAAGACTAAATAGACTATGAATATCATTTGCAAGCAATAATTTAAGCAACTTCATCTCCAAAAGTGAGGTCCTTCTAGCCTCATATTTACCTAATGATAGTCTGCAGTGCAAGTGATGGGTGCTGGGTTGTGTATTCAGTTTTCACACACCAACACATCAAAAATGCAGGTTTGCACTGTTCAAAGCTCTCCAAATGCAAAGGGCAGGCTTTCAAACAAGCAACTGTGTGCAAACATTGCTCAGAGGGGTGAAGGCATCACAGTGTTGAGTGGTGAAACCCAGCTCCTGATGCAGATGGACACACTGGGTAGAACTAAAAGCCAAGACAGAGGAGCAGCAGAACACAAATGGGTGAAAGACACAGAGCCATCTCTGCCTTGGGTCAGAACCTAATATGCTTTCCCTGGGGGAGTGCAATTTACACCCTAGTTATACATGTCCTCTTCCAGCTGCTCACCACAGCTGGCATCCAATGTCAACAGTTTTCAGAAGCAGGGTGTAAGACACCAGAGATGCTGCTCATATATTATTTCTTATTGCAATTCCTGTCTATAGCAAGGCTCATCTGAAGGCAAATTCTGGATTTCAATGAACATCCCAAGTTTTTTTCCCTGGGGAGGGGGGAGGAAGTTCACTCCATTTTTGAACCAGGTTGATAAGGAAAGTGAGCCCAAGGGTGCTCCACAAATTCCTGGAGTCAACCACAACACAATGGCAGGAGGCTGCTGGCTCTCCACTGCATGTTTCCTCTAAGGATTGGGTTTCCTCCCCATTTTGTCCTTGGTGACAAACGCCTGGAACCAGCACTAATACTTTAACCACTGCAACTGGGAACAGTTGCCTACCACAGGGTTAGTAGAAACATTATAGCCAAGGACAAGTTTTGCAGGAAAAGGCATGAGAAACAAGTAGCAAGTTTCTCCTGCATGAGAAACAAGTAGCAAAATTGGAAAGTCCATATAAACTTCAAAGGAAAAAAAGTCCCTCACCAGGCCTGACATGGAGGGAGCAAACATCGAATGAAGCACAAGGCAGGGACTGTTGTTCAAGGTAAACTAAATCACATCATTCAGTTAAAAGTGAAATCAGACTGATCAAGAAATCTAAGTGACTTCATATCCCCACCCTCTACTTGACTTTATATTTGCTGCAGATATGCAGGGGTAATTGCACCCCTTGTAAGAAGATGAAAATGCTGACCTATTGAAAATGTATTACCTCAGGTGGGAACAGGGGGCAAGTGGCTAGCTGAGCCATTGGTGGTCTGTGTAGCTGGTAAGGCCATCAGCAATTCCCCAGAAAATATAGCCTGAAGTCCAATACCCTTTGCAGCCCCTCTCCAGCCCTGCTCATGCAACAGCTCTCACCTGTCCCTCAAAACCCACCATAACCTTAGGGTGAGCTCTCTGTAAGGCCCTCACTCACATTCACTGTGGCCACTGTAAGGGCACCCACATTTTCTTTGTAGTATTTATACTGCTGAGGAGATTTCTTACCATGAGCTCTGATGTCTCTTTAGGTGTACATGACAAGAGTCAGCCACTGGAAAAAGAAGAAGAAGAAAAGGTACATTTAGATAGGGATGTTACACCAAGTCCTCAGTCACGTGTCTTGATAACCTCAGGCTGTGACCCAATGACTATGGTCCTTTTGTCCTGAGCTGGATAATTAAAAAGTTTTGGAAGTGCCTTTTCCCCATATTACAATTCAGACCCAGAAACATTCTCCATATGTTGCTTTCCATGATGAATTATTGCAGCAGCTGCAGCAGGAGCAATTGCTGGGAAAGGATGGCACCTGTGTGATTGCAAGTGAAAGGGACAGCAACCTCTGGGAATCTGGTTACCCTACAGACTATCCTATAAAACAGGTTCATGTCCTTTGCTTGGAAACTGTGCTCCACCCTTGAAGCAAAACAGATATAATGAATTATGAGCCACTGCGCTAACCACAGAGTCTAAACAGGAGCTGACAAGATTGTAAAGGTTTTTTTAAAAAATCTTTTTAAACACTGTGTTGTCAAATAACAGTCCCCAGACTGATAAAATGCAGCACTCGGGCATATCACTATGGAGCACAGCAGGATTTTTGCTTCAGACTAGCTGATAAAAAGCTTGATGTATCCCCATTCAGCTAGTTATCCTTCAGGCTGTGCTTTTAAGACAAACAGCAGCAGCAAGCATTTGTCTGCTACTTCTTTCTTAAAACCAAGATGTTTTGCAATTCAGGATTAACAGATGGGACGGTAAGAAATGAGGGCATGGACTTTTTTGTTACCTACTCAAAGTCACTTTGAGCAGTGTTTCCAGCAATGACAGGCTGGAAAGTTCAGTGAGGGAAGTCTCTGTGCTTTGGCCATGGATATGTCACCCCTGAGCTGTGCTCAGCCTCATGGGGCTGCATGACTGGGACCAGAGATCCCCAGGGAAATACCTCCCACTCATTCTGTGCATCCAGCCAGGCAACACCCTCATCACTGCTGGTGTCAGAGGCAAAAGGCCTAACAACATACGTCATGCATCATCTTTAACTTCACCCTCCTGTCAACATACTCAGTGGTCCCACTTTGGAGCTAGAGAGAAGAGAAGGAAGGAGCATTCTTACCTCCATTTCCGTCATCAAAATTCGTGATCCACCCTCTGCTAAGTTTTGAAATGCGCCTAGGGCCAGAACAAAGAAAATCTTATTCCATGAGGAGGAAAAAAGAATGCAATACAGACATTAGGCTGTGGCAGCTGAGGAGCAGAGTTGCAATGCCTGTGCTGGGATGCTCTGCCTGGCTCAGGTGTTCACCCACCCAGTCCTGCCTGGCCACATCTCACTTCTGTGCTGGGTACCCCCTCTGCCTTGGCCCTGGGATAACAGCCTGGGAAGGCATCCCAGTTTGAGGGCCAGAATTTGGCAGAAGTGTAGGGACAGGGAGTGCTCAATGTAATTGCTATCATCGCCTCTCATAATTTGTTTCAATTGTTTTCCTGCCTGAAGACTGACAGGAGAATGGTGAACTAATGAAACACATCTTCCCACAGGGAAACTTTCTGTTGGTCCTTTTCCATCCTCCCTGGCAGTGAGTGATCACAGTGTGCCCTAAAGAAAGTGATTCTCTTGAAGTTATTAGTATGCCTTGCAAGCTTTTTCCAGGGAATATAAATGCAGATGCTGCTGTTATTCAGCTGGAATTTGAAATTAACATTGCTGAAAGTTTTTGGACAGAACACTTTGCCATCAGAAAATTTAAATCCACTCAAATATTGATATTCTATGTGCACATTTATATTGCAATTTGTCTAGGAGAAATCTTCAAACCCAAGTGCTTGGATAAACTCAAAACATGGTATTTTGAGTTCTTTTTATTTACTTTGAAATTACTTTTCTCCTAGAAATGTGTTGTTATAAACAGTAATGAAAAGCTGAAAAAAATTAAGTCTGTCTGTCCTTGAATGACATGTTTCTCCAGGAGCCCGTTTCCCATCCTGAATGGAAAATACTTTGTAAGATCATGAATGTTTTGAAACTTGCTCAACTCTAGAAAAAAAAGGACAAGGCTGCTGGGAGAGGGTAGGAACAGGACACAAGGGTTTATTTCTCATCTGCCCCATAGGAGGCAACCAAGACTGCCTTTGTGATCCAGAGCAGAGAGGAAAGCTAACATGATCAAGCACATCCAGCCTACACTGCTCTGTAGGAAGGCATAGAAAAGGAAATCCCTGTGTTGTGCCCACTGCCTTGACAAGGTTGCATTTGCAGGGCTGGGCTTGCACCCAGTAGCCTTGTTAGGAACAAGTGGCAGAGCTGAAGTTACCTCCTCTGGGCAGAGGTAAGTGTCTCTTTACTGCTTCATTAACTCCAGTTAAATAGAATTTGCAAAGAAGCTGCTGCTTTTGGTTTGGGTCTCATCTCTGGCTATCATGAAAGGATGAATAATGATTTAATGGGACAGATTTTATCTTCCCTTCTGCATTCACATCATCATAAAGGTTGACTGCCTTTTATTCCCGCTTCAAACCCTTATCCTCTGCTGTAACAAACTAATTCACAATGATTTGAAATGTATTCCATGTTAAATCCTCTGTAAAGTGATAACTGAAAGAGTTGAGAGCATTTTAAGATTCTCATTACAGACAGCAATGAAACTTTTAGAGACTCCTTTCCACGTGGATGTAAAGGAGTTGCCTTTACATTGGGATTTAAAATGTAAGAAGATCTTTTATAAGATGGGAAAAAAATGCCATGGTGCTAATTTAGGCATAAGAACTTTCATGTACTGCAAGTGACATGTAGAATCACAAAAAATGGGTGTTTACAAATTCTGGGTTTTTTAAAATGAAAACACTAAAATCAGGACACACTTTGACTTTCTCAGATGCATCTGCCATACCCCTTGGAATGGGATTGTAGGCAGTCTCATCTGAGTGGATCTGCTGACCACTATCAGCCCATTAAACATCAGTGGTAAAAACACATAGGAGAAAAGTGAACACACATTTCCATGTGCTGCTGAATGCTGCTCATTCCAAAGATGGAATAAATTGCTGTAGCAATTTATTTTTTTAAACAAGGGTCACCATTGCTGGCTTTGTTTAACTACCAGTATTTCCAGACCAAATGCTTATTATTAAAAATTACACTCATGTAAAGCAGAATTTCATTTACATTCAGGCAAAGACTTATTTATAGTCACTCCCTCCTTGCATCTGCCAAACAGTAGCTCAATGCAATACAGGGCATGGGTTTGTTTATCCACTGAGAAGGATTTCAGATCTTCTCCTCGGCAAAAAACTGAGAGAACTTTACTGAACTTAGTGGGGAAAACATCTCTCTAGTTATAAAAAAAAAATATAAATAAAACTCCTCCCTAGCTGTGATTCAGACCTCTCTGAGTTATAACCAAAAGAGAAAGCTGCCTTCCATTTGAGATGTGTCACTCTATTCACTCTTCACTGAGTGTGACTGATACCTCCCCTCAATGGCACCGGTAATACTTCACACCATCCTGGAGGAGCCTCTGCTGTGAACCACAATGCTCAAGCTTGTGTAGAAGAGCACCAGCACAAGGATACATCCTATTTTTTAGTAAAGGAGTCTTAGTGCATAGGGACTTTAAGGACAAGCCTGCAGGGGCCAGGCTAAATTCATGCAGCAGAAAAGAACTGGCATATGAAGAAGTTCTGGATATACATTGCCATCACTCCTCAGCAGGGAAAAGCATGGGGCATTGCAGTGTAGCTGCAGCCTGCAGACATTCTGATGAGCTCTGATGGGAAACTGGGGCCCAACCTTCTTTCTGGCCCCTGTCAGCGAGAGCTCCCCTGTATTCCCAGCTGCTGCTTTCTCTCAGCACTGAACTGCTCTCTACCAGCCAGTTGCTCCTGTGGGCAGGAGACAAATCTGGCTTGTGGAAAAGAGGCTGTCCAAAGGGACCTTGGGCAGGTTTGTTACTTCCAAGATATGTTTTATCATAGATTATCATGTCTAGAATCATGTCCCTTGCCTCCTGCCACTGCCCTCAGCCTGGATTTGCAAGCTCCCCTGCTGGCACGGTCCCTGCCCGGCCCCAGCCCCAAGTGCTGAGACTCACGGGTCATGGTTTCCAGGCGCAGCATGCAGCACACAAAGTCAGAGAAGCCAATTCTCCTGGCAGCATCGCCGTACCGCAAGGTCATCAGATGCAAAAGCTGGTCATTAGTGGCCAGACCTAGAGAGGGAAGAGGAACAGCAGCACTGGAGACACATTCTGAGATGAAGGCTGGGCTCTGACGCCCTCTGCACCCTGCAAAGAAGCTGAAACCCTCCCTCAGCCCCCAACCCTGACATGCCAGGTCTTGGCACCCCTGGACAGCAGCTTGCCTTTCCCCAGGGTCATGCCTAGGACTTGGGGTAGGGCAGTGAAAAATCAAAGTTGTCTTAGTCACTTACTCAGATTGTGGCTTAAGTCAGCAAGCAGGAAACACTGAGCTAACTAATCTAGTGTTATCTTGCATTGCCTGTTTAGCTTTTATTTTCTATAAGAAAGGGTGATTTTCTTTGGCTCGTAACTGTTAAAGTCTGAGCATAGCATTTACAATACCACTGGCACTTTCTGCTAAACAGGGAGATGCTGCATGCTCATGCTATTATGCAGTGTAGCATGCCTGGGATTCTTAATTTTTACATTTTCTCTTCTATTAGAAAATGGTGAAGAGTGCATTTCTTTTTTATTAGCTGATTATTCAGTATTTGTGTCACAGTCTGTTTGGATGGAAATTGGTATTCAATTGAATGAACAAAAATTGCCTTTTAGAATGATTCTTTTATTAGTTAAATAAAACTACCCTAAATGTGCTGGCTATATAAGAGGAATGAATTAAATATATTTTGCACTAAAAGCTGATTTGCAAAACAAAAGGGACATTTTCTGCAGAGAGCTGGACTGATAGCTTCGGTTTAATGCATTCTCTGAGACTTCAGAAAAGTCTCATTCGCTCATCCCAGTTTTAGTGGCTCAGCTGGATGAGAACTAAGTTTCCTGCTTTTTCAACCAGCTCTAAACTTTTCATTTTTAAATGAACTCGTAATGGAGCTAAATTGGTTGAACAAGCAGAAATAAAAGAAATGGCTTCTCTACACCTGTGTAAGGAGAGATAGAGCCGACGGAGGTGGTTTAGTACCACCACTGGCAAACTCTGGTTGCATGAGCCTAGCTGGAGGCCTCCAGCAGGAAGCAGACACATGATGCTGAATATTTAAATATTGGAAATACATCTTGGCTTAAGATACATTCAAATTCAGGTAAACCTGATTTCAGATTCCTTTTCTAGGAGAAAATTTGCTAATTAAAAAAGTCTAATTAATGAAATGTCTTATTTGATTCTGGTATTAAACCACTGCAAAGAACCACTGCAGCAGTGAGCAATGAATTCTATTTATTTTTCACTTTTGAAGACAGTGGGAATTCAATCGAGTTCTCTCTGGAGAGCAGATTCTAGCAAACATTGTAGTGCTGCTTACAGGATGTTATAATCATGTCTTACACTAGTAAAACACTGACAATTTGGCATGGTCAGTCTGGGGTATACTTGCTCTGAATTCTGCTCACCTGGCAACATCTCTCAATTAGCCTCTTCAACAAGGCTGAATCTGTTTCCAAGATGTTTCAGTTATGTGCCATTGCTTATTTTAAGGCTACTCCCCAGACCTTTTGTCTGCTGGATTTCTCACTCTGGTCTTAGCCAGGCTTTAAAATACAGACTTTATATTTCCCTACTTTTTAATTATTTTGATGCATTTACTGTTGCCAGTGAAAAGTTTGTAAATGCCTCAGCCCAACGCTCCTGCATTTCAGGGCAGCACTGCTGTTAATACAGCTGGACTGCTTTAATCTGACCCATCATTATTATGCTTGAAAGCATTAGGAAAACAGTGAAAATTAAGCACACACTTCAGTGTTATGCTAGAGAAAGTGCTGAACACTTCAGAGACCACTTAGCTAGGAGCTGTATTTAGATCAATTCGTACCATTCCCAGATGTAGCACTGAGCTCCCAAATACCTTCTGGGGTCATCCACTCCTTCCTGCTTAAAAGCCAGGATGGGGATCATCCTATTGCCAAGCCAGATTCAAATGCAGCTGTCTCGCTCAGATGGTGATAAGAATGAGCTTATAATTTCCTTTTTCTTCCCCACTCAGAACTGCTTACAGCCAAACAAGTATTGAATATGCCACTTAATAGTGTCTTTTTATCCCTTCAAATAGCTGTAATGTTTTGGCTGACAGGACTTCTCAGTGTACAAATTCCTCCCAGTTTTCCAGTTTAGCATCTTTCTTACAGAATGGGCCTGGCAGCTTCTCCTTTGACATTTGGTGCTCCTCAAGCAGATGCTAATGCTCTGCCCACCTCTCACAGTGAAAAAATTGCACATACATCCCTTGAGCTTCCATAGCTAGCAATCTTGCAGCAGCATCCTGGTGGAACACAGGAAGGAGGACAACACCCCTCTGAGCTCCAGGCAGCCAAATGGGAGATTCTCTACTCTATGATTAAAACATGATTGCTGTGTCAGAGATGTATTTCATGCACAAAGTCTCTGGAGAAACAGCCCAGCTAAAATGCTTCACTCATGAAAAGGGGTCCCATGAACTCACTGTAAGTTTCAGCACTCGGTAGCCAACAGAGGTCAGTGCAAACTAAATAAATGCCTGTCACTGTGGTTTTCCCTACTAGACTTAGTCACTGCCTTGGAGAGAAACTGCAGAAATTGGGGCAAGTGCAAGCATTCACTGTTCCTTGCTCCTTTTCTCTGCTGGATGTTTTGTCCATGACCTAGAGAGAATATGGATAAGCTAGTCTGACCACTGCTGTGCTTCTCTGCATCTCTCTGCCAGCTCTCCAAAGCAGATCTCTGAGCAGAGCTGGCCCCTCTGTGAAATCCAAACCACTTTCTCCCAGAAGCTCTCACATTTTTATTTCCTCCCTATTTTTCACCTTTTCCTTCACTGCCACAGGGACAAGAAAGAGAGCTGATCAGCACCAATGGATGTACCTGCTGTCTGTATTGCACTCTTCAGTTCAGCAACATCAAGAAATCCAGAACGGTTTTTGTCTTCCTTGCTGAAGATATTCTAAAAAACAGTGCAAAGGCAGATGTCAAGCCGTTATCAGCATTCCCCAAATTTACTATTACATCTAACTGTATATGCTTTCCTTCCTTAATAAATAGGCCTCAAGGAAGTACAACAGATGAGATGAGGTGAGCACGACAAGGGAGACCCATTTCCAGAAGGCTCTGTCAGAACGTTACTGTGTAAGAAACCCAGTTTTGAGCTGGGTGGAAGCCTTTTTGCTCACTTTCTCTGGCTTATGTCTGCAGGCAAGCAACAGGAATACTCACCTTCACTGTCAAAAAGACATTGTCTATAACACTGAAATAAGCCTTCTGAGTCCCAGTATGGTGTGGGATCATCTTTCCTAACACACCACAAGCCACACTTGAGGTGCTGTCAGTGGGAAGAGTTCTGTGGCTAGATGGGGAACTGGCACCCCAAGTCCACCCCTTCACAAGAGGGCTGAAGCAAAATAAAGCCCAAAGGCTTCAGGAAACCTTCCCTTCCTGCACCAAGACTGAGGGAGAAGGGTCTGACACAGAGAAGCCTCCACACATGCCCTGGCTGTGAATTTATGTGGGACCCTAAATACATGCTACTGTCCTCACTGCTTCCAGACCTAATGCTTAACCTCTAGCAGAGAACTTTCTCCCAGACAAGTTTTCATTGGATCCTACACATTTCCACTAGAAACTGCAGCAATGAGGAAGTGTCATTTTTCAGGTGACCGTTCAAGAGCTCATTTCAGCTTCGAAAGTTCTTTTTGAAAAACCGAAATTGCCAGTGGTGGCACAGAAACAGAAATTTCCATCAAATTCTGAGCCTAATTGGCCTTCCTACCTTTCCCCACATTTCCCTCAGTATTCTCTGTGCTAGAAAATATTTGACTGCTCGTTTGGAGAGCTTTATACACACCACTGCTTCCTGAGCTCTCAACCTTTGCATGAGAGGATGGAACTCTGACCCACTAAGCAAGCAACCTTTGCAACGCTTCCCCCCCACAGTGCTTTGATGTCACAGAGCATCTGATGAAAAGCCCGAGGGTACAGTATCTGCAGAGAAGAGAGAGCAACCGCTGCATACCATGTACTTAGAGAGACTTTGCCAGAGGCTCCTGAATTCCTGCAGTGTGAGTTGTCCATTCGAGTTGAGCTGTGCATTTAGTTAAGAACCAAGCAGTTAAAGAGTGCTAAACCTGGCTGTCTTTGTGCCCAAGCATGCTGCCTTCACAGAAAGAAAGACATAAGTGATGGAGCCTCTTCTGGCCATTACTTTGTGTTGAGCAAGCAAAGAGCTTTTCTGCTCTCAGTGATGCTTAGAGTTAAATTCACCTTCTTTGACACACTGTACAGCTGCTCATACCTGTGCTCATAAATAACAATAAGTTTCTACTTACATGGTGCCTTAAACCACTGGGGAACCTGCAGTGACATTTAGCCACAGGGCACAGACACCCCTGTGAATGAACATGGCCCCTTGGCTTTGCCTCTGTGCATGAGGCAGCACAGTATCAGTTCTGGCTGGATCCTCATGGAGGAACAGGCATTGAAGAAGTAAGAGCATGAGGAGATGATCTTGCTGCCTTCTGTCAGAAGGCAGCAGCAGCCTTTGGGCCATGCATAGGAGCCCAGGGCCATTAGCAGGAATCCTTCAGCAGTGCATGAAGAACTGCATCAGTGGACCTGCTCCTCTTCATACTCCATCCAAGAGTCCTGGGCAGACATTCAGCACCTCATCTAATGCAGCTGGGATGGTGAAAACTCCCTGAAAGTAAAACTCATCACCAGTGAAATATAAGCAGAGTGCCACTGCCATGAAACCTGAGTGATAAAAGCTGATCCTGTCTTTGCGGGTCAGGATAGGTCACACTGTACATGAGCTGTATGCAGCCCAGAGAATGAAAAATCCATCCTGAATTAAAGCAAAGCGGTGGCTTTGTCAGCTCTTTGCACGTGCCATGCATTCAGAGCACCAACTTATCCCAGGTTGGGCTTTGGAAAGGGGGAAAAGTCTCTTCAAAAATAGATGCTGAAAGCAGAGAGAGGGACTTTGGTCATTTTTATTCATTTTCTGTTAGTTTGTAAAGGTCTGAAAATGTCTCAAAGTTAAGTCAAGGCATGGAGGAAAAGAGACAGTGAGCAACGAAGGGGAACAAAACACATGCAGGAGAATGTGTCTTTTCATCAAGGAGCCCTCTTGTTCTACAGCAACCAGAAATGTATTTCTTGTGTTGTCTTGTTAACAGTAAAATGACTGTGCAATCCATCTAAATAGAGAAGATACACTGGAAAGGATGAATGGCCTCCCAGGCAAGTGCCTGCGATTCAGTGGTGACAGTGCTTCTCCCCCTTACACCGGCGTTGCTGGCTGTACTGGTAGCCTACTCAAGTGCCATGATGGAAGAGCTGAGCTATGCCTGAGCTCTGTGCTGCCTCCTTGTCTTGGGCTCTGCCTTGGGCCATGCATAGCTGAGCTATGCCTGAGCTCTGTGCTGCCTTCTTGTCTTGGGCTCTGCCTGGGGCCCACACCCAAGCATGAAGCTTAGGCAAGCCCTGAGCCCTGCAGGGGGGAAAATGAGAGCAAAGAGTTAGCTGGTAGCAAAAGGCTGATCCTTACCTTTCAGTAGACACAGCAGAGCCAGGGCATGCACAGCAAAGTCATGCATAGACTCTGGACAGTTATTTATTGAGGATTGTGGCTAATATTTACTTGCAGGTTCTCACACTGGGATGCTCAGCTCAGCCATAACTCAAGGCAAGGATGGGCAGCACCAGGGAAGTTTATTGCTTCTGCTGAAAGGATACATCTATCAGAGCTAAAATGCCTCTGCATGAATCGAAGCTGAATCTTCCTCCCAGGCTGGTCATTTCATCTGCAAGGATTGACAAAACAGAAAGCATTAGTAAGAGCAAGGGGTGTGACAGGCATCAGGTCACCATTCAGAGGGAAGGAGGACACTAGATCTGGCTCAGGTTCTTAAAACTAAGCAGCAACGGGAGTCTGACACATCTCAGACATCTCTATTGCTCCCTTCCCCAAGGACAGGTTCACAGGTAGCTACTCTGCACAGTCTTTGCCCACTCACCTGTCCCGATGGAAACTGTGAAATAAAGGTAATGGAAATGACAGTGACTCATGCTAAATTAGCAAATCCTAGAACGCTTTGAGCCCTGTGTATGGCTGAGTTGGTTCAAGCTCTCTGGCTGTGCCCCTGCTTCATCCTCTGATCCGAAGGTGCAGTCAAGCCACAATAAGGATATTTTGAGGACCATCAGAACACCACTAAATCCTCTGTCTAATTTATACTAGTCTAAGGATAGGGAAGTACCAAGACATTAGTTGGGTTGTAAAAGCTTTACCTTGCATGATCACTTCATTAAGGAGTTGTTGCAGCTGCAAGGCATCAATAGCTGAGCGCTAATACAGAAAAAAACCAACACAAAGAGAGGTCTGTGAGCATAAAGTTTTCTCCTGTATCACTTTTGCCCAAAAATTCTTTTCTCATGCACTGTGGCAACCAAGAAGAAGCTCTGCTTATATATCAGAGGAGCAGCAGCACTCCTTCAGGGGCATAACAAAGCCCTCCACATGGTTAGGCCACTCTTTGTCCTTCCCCACAGGAGTCTGCAGGGGAGTTACAGGCACTGCCATCACCATGGGGTATTTTCAGCAGTGATGGGAACACCTGATGACTTCACCAGTCCCTTAGCTGGGGAGCTGCCAATGAGCAGGCACAGCAGGCAGCTGTGTGAGTGAATTTGGAGCACAGGCAGAGTTGCCTGCTTCCCTTGGAGCTGCCCATCAGTGAACCTGGCTGCCTTCCTCCTGAGACACCTCTGGGGCATCCAGCATAGCAGCCTGTGTTCATTTTCACCTTCATGCATTGATACAACTATTAACTGCAAGAGGTCCACTGTGCAGAGACTTTTGACAGTGATTTTTTTTTCCTCTTGACTAAGTCAAGGAGTTCTTTATAACAGTTTATTAAACCATTAAAAGCATCTCCTGTGAACACAGAGCTTGGCTCTGAAAGAGCAGGAATCAATTACTCAAACGCTGACTGATGTCTCGTTTCCAAGTGCTGAGAAGGCAAATGGAAAATGATGCTCATGAGAGGGGGGGAATACCCAAGGCTTTCTAATTGCTTTCAGCAAATAAACCAAAGACAAAAAAAGAGTACACATGCAAGCCCATCACCAGCACAACTACACATCTCCAATATTCCACTGATATATGGCACTAGCCAAACTATCCAAGCTGAATGTCCCATTTTTCTAGGGGCTTTGGCGGGTCAATCAATACTGTTTTCAGTGTATTTACTTGAGGATGGAGCTACAAAAAATGTTTCTAAGCAGATTTGTATCAACATCAAAGATCAGTTTTTCTTTTTGTAAGTCCACATGGCTTCTTTTTTTTAAATTTTTTTCAGCAAGATGTTTTAGACAGGATACCTGCTTAGCATATCTGAGGAAAAGAGCCTTATAGGAGCTGTCCTGGTTCTGTCTTGGTACATCCTGGATCGAAGACAAAGCACAAACATAAATAATTCAATTACAAAACAGCTGGAGGCAGAAGTCTGCCAATCCAAACAGCACTTTAGACAGGCATGGAATGTACAGTACAGGCTGCAGTTTTAACACACCAAAATTAAAGCAGACTAGGAGGAAGAAACAGCTACTGCAATGAAGGAAGAAGCATAGTTTGGATGGTAGCATTTAGTACAACTAGAAAGGAGCATCTCAGAGCCTAAGGAAGACAATGGAACAAATCCGGGGTGGAATTCAGCAAGTCAATATGTGAGTATAGAGATACAAAGCTTGAGCCTTTTTGATGGGCCCTGGCTGGGACCACTGGCTCAAGGCATTTGAAGATCCATGTGAACCAAGAAAATAGAGCAGGAGTTGACTTTTCTGTTCTACTGTACCTTCTCAACCCTAAGGCTTCACTACACCTGAGCAATTGCAATTCAATGGTTAAGTGATTTTATTCAACCTTCCGTTGAGGAGGTCCACCAGGCACTAAGGGGAACTATCCTTAACATTATAAGGTTTTCAAAAAAATCTAAGCCTAAGGCCAAATGCCTTCAGCTCTATGTGAGATAATTCACACCAGTGAAGCCTAAATACCAGAACAAGAGCAGAAAATGTGGGTAACATAATTCATCAAAGTCAGAACATTGGTTAACGACAACCGAAAACTGACAGCTTGTCTGTGGGAAGAGATAATAAGCCACTATTTACACTACCCCTCTAATGGGGCTTAACTGCTTGCTGGAAAATGAATCATAGAACCATAGAGTCAGGAGGAAAGGACTCTGTTTTCTGTTCTCCTGGAGCAGCTTCACACCTCTGGCTTCAAAGACCTGCACTGAGTTTGCACTGGTATAAACAGCAGTCTCTCAGTAGCAGGGTTTTGCTGTTGAGACAGCAGCATGGACCAGACCAGCTCTGGCAAGGTGCACAGTTCACAGAAAAGAAGTCAAGCAACAGATGGTAGCTGGGCTAGACAGGCTGAAATGTGGGTTGAAGTAAAGACACAACCAGTTTTGAAGTGTAATTTGCCTTACACCTGTGAAGACATCCTAATGAAAATCAGAAGACATCTGCTTTGGGGGTCACCCCATGGGCTCCTGTGCTTTATAGGCTAAAAGCACTTCAGTGAAGCCATTCCCATGAGGAGGGCATGTATAAATAATCTAAGGGATCAATCAACATTTCCCCCTCTCTCCTCCATAGACACATACATTTTACAGACATTACAAGAATTTAGTATCTTTGAAGTGCTCTCTCCCCTGCTATATTTGGTTGGTCAAAGTGTTAAAGGTAGTGAGGTGACAAGGACAGATGAACAGACTGACAAAGAGACTATACAGGATTTGTTTCCTTAAAAATCAGGCTCTGAAAGAGACATATATGAAGAGGAGGGGCCTTGTCATCACTCCCATTTCTCCAGAGAGGTACCCTGCTCTCCCAGGAAGGTTGCAGGGTGTCAGAGTCAAACTGCATGGGTGGAAAAGAGCGAAAAAAGCAGATGAAGAGGAGTCAGTAGAGATGACTCCCAAATGGCCAGCTCTCTGGGAACCATTCACCACCACCAGTATCTACATCAGTCTTCACACTCTTACCATCAGCAGCACTGGGCTGGTTGGGAAGTTTGAGTTCCTAGAAAAGAGTTACAAGAGTCATACTGGGAGAGAGCAGGTCTTTTCAGAGCATCAATTTGCAGACATGGCAGAAGGCAGGCACCAACAGTAGCGCCCACCCACCCCACCGCCCCACAAAATGCTCAGCACCCACACTGCCCTGCTGTCCCAGTTCAGTCAAGCCTGTTACGCCAGTTCTGGGTCTGTCTTTGCAAACAGGCATGAGCAGACCTGAGCCTCTGGCTGTTCTGGGGCCACTGCCTTCCCTAAGCCAATTCTGTTGGCGCCAGCAACAGAGAAAGGGTAACTTGTCTCACTGAGCATGCCAGGACTAACCTCACCACACAGAAGACAGGTCTGCCCTGGCTCGAGCCACATAAATTTTTCACCTGCTTCTCTTAGCTTTACAGTCAGGAATAAAAATAGCATCTGGGATATTAAAAGGCAACATCTTCGAAATGTCTGCAGACGGCCTGAAAGTGAGCCATGAGCCACATAAATTTTTCACCTGCTTTCTCTTTGCCTAGCTTTACAGTCAGGAATAAAAATAGCATCTGGGATATTAAAAGGCAACATCTTCGAAATGTCTGCAGACTGCCTGAAATTGAGCCAGAGTCACTATTCCTTCTGAAACACACTTAGTAGCAGCATTCAATACTTGAGTTTTGCTTTTGGCAGAGAAATTAAACAAAATTCTATTTTTACAGCATCCGTGCTATTATATGGATGAGTGCTGCAAAGACCCATGGGAAGGGGATCTCCGTGCTTGGCCTTGCTCAGGAAGGTCTGTGAGAGGCAGAGACTTCCCTGGGAAGTGCTACCTCCCAGGGCTGAGCCATCTCGTGTGTGACTCATCATGCTGAAGGTAGTCCACCCCACAGCACAGACTCCTTATGTTTGTTTTCCATAACTAAGGAGTTGCCTTATTTGGCTCTGGGCTATTTTTGTCAGGGGCCAAAGCCTAGAAAGCAATCTCATTATTAAGATATGGGCCTGTGAGGCAAGAGCTGAAATCACTCGCACTATAAAGCTCACTGAGGGGAAGCCACTGCACATCTGATGCTTGGAGGTCATTTGGTAAGGCTGAATGCTGGGGCTTGCTTAAGTGAAGTAAGTCACACCCAGATAGTCACACGAAAATGTGGTAATAGCTGCCTTTGCATGATCGAAGATACCATTTTTTCCACATTAAGGCCTCTCTCATACCTACAGAGTCCTACCAACCTGTCTATGAGGTGGCTGAGTGAAAGGATCAAGGTCTTTCACTGTTCTTTGCTTCTCTAAGTCCCTCTCTGAGCAGAATGGGATGTGATCCATCTGGCATCCAGCCGGCAGAACGTAAGAAACTACATAACAGCTGCTAAGAATTAAGAAAAACAAGCTCCCAGTCCTCCTGTCTGTAAAGTGAAATTTCCCCACAATCAGGAGTGGAGAACATATCTCACAATTATTGCTTCCTTGTGTGGCTCTGTACCAAACCTGAGACCCCTGGTGGCTGCAGATGAGCTATTGCCCTGCTCTGCAGTGGCCACCCTCGTGCATCTGACTGACTATACATCTGATCCCCCTCAACACGGTGTTTAACGTTCATCTGTGTCTCCCCAACATGCTTCAAGAATACATTAAAAGCAAATTGCCCCATTAATTATCTTGACATTAAATTGCTAATTACTGGCACACTGTAAGTCCAGAGCCTTTGAGGAGTGCATATCATCTTACTCATTGTCTTGATTCTTTACGAAAATTCGTAAAAGAAATTCAAATTCTTGGTCCTCTGTTGCAGCAGGAACAACAGCATAAGTTCCTGGGTTCAACGTAAAGTAGCTGGTCACATCTCGAGTCCGGTAAAAAACTTGTTTGAGAACTCTGGAGTTCTCCTGAAAGAAAAACATAGCTATCTTTCCTCCATGTCAGGAACCAAAGTAAATCAGTAAGCTCACTCACAGAAGCCTTGCATTCCCACAGCTCTCTAAACACACACTGCATCTAACACGCCTTAACCTCCCCTGTGGCCCAAAAAGCCCATCCAGGGGACAGACTTTTTTCAAAGACACATCAGAATTGCACAAGGGTGGAGGAACTGAAAGAAACAGAAAGCAAAATTAAGGTAAGTGGACTTGAAGAGAACTTCTGTAAATATTGAACAGAGTGGAGTTCATGAAGGAATTAGGGACGAATTCTCTTGCTAAAACTTCCCTGAAATCTTTCATGACTCAGAGTGGTCAGAGAGCTCTCTAAGCATGTCACCCAGATGACAACGCTTCAGGAATCACAACCCAAACCAGCAAGTGTCACAAGAAAACAGAGTATTCTGATCTTTCATCTGTTATTCCAGTATTTTTGCTGAGATGAAACAAATATAATGCAACAGCTATTACTATCATGACATGTAAAGATAGCATAATAAAAAACCCTTCCTAAACATATTCCCCAAAATATATCAGTGTGTATAAATTCCATTTAGAATGGTTATACAGCGTGGCAGAGTTATTTATGAGCCATGCCTTTGGGAGACAATAACATAAAACTGCTATTCTGAAAGAGAAAAAAAGATGATTATGGTTACAGACGGCTGGGAGGTACGTAGACTGCCAAGTATTATGGGTCAGATCTAGAGCAGATAGAAATGGGCAGTGCTGCAAAGAAATAAATGGTGTAATCCTTTTTTTTTTTTTTTTTTTTTTTTACTTTTGAGTCTCATTCCACATTCCTTCTGGTAAAAAGCAGAAGCAGATTAATATCTCAATAGAATAAAACCTGGTGTGAGATAAGAATCAGCCTCTATACATTTCTCAGCTCTATCACACAACATTAAACTTCCCTCACAGCCATGTATTAGTGTTCCACATCTATATTTAATCAAAGGCTTCCTAGAGCTATCAGATATGTCCATTCAGGTTTGCATCCTTCCCTGTACTCCATTTTCATCTCATCCTGCCACAGGATAGTACTCTTTTTACTTCACAGCAACAATTTGCTGCATCTCAGAAGATACTGACAATGAATGATGCTGCTAATGAATAATGGCAGTGAAAGCAGATGGGGGGGAAGAGTGAAGTCACGAATCTTGCCAGTTGCATTCTCCATGCACAAAGAAAATCCCTTGTAAATTTTTACTCACAGATGCCACCTCTGACTGCCCTCAGGCACTGAGGCTGAACACTGGGAAATAATCCAAGGTAAGGGCACTTACACCTAACCTGATTTTAGCTCCTGAACTTGGCTTTTGCTGCTACCAGGGCAGGACACCAGGTTGGCTGTGAGGATCTGGCAGACCAACTCTCATGTTGAAATTCTTAGTCTAGGTTGTGAGGGACTATTTTCTGTATAATTTACTGTGTGAATTTGCACCAATATCACTATATTACCTAAAGGTAATGGCATGACAGAGCAACATAACTGTTCCCTTTCCCTCATTGAAGAGGTGCTCCAAAGTAACCCTGGTGCCTCTAGTAATGCTCTGCTCTGGCCTTGCCTTTCAGCCCCTGTGTAGGAGGTCACTTAGGGTTAGAAGCCCAAACTGAGCCTGAGGTGAGCTATGGGCTGACAGCCCACAGAGGCCATGTCATCCAGACTTGACATACTTATCAAGTTTCATCCATCCTTGGGAATATACTGAGAGAGAAAAACTAAATGAACACACCTAAGCATCAACTGGAGGGGAAGAAAAATTTTAAATATAAAGCAAGAGTAGAGAAAAATCTGTCCCCTAGTCTGCTTCCTGATTAAACAACTTCTTTTCAAGGGACTCAAGACCTATGCCACCATCTCCCAGTGAAGGTCATTTCTGTTAAAATGGACAGCTAATCAAGGTGGACACACATCATGTAAGAGGATGCAGGCACCTTCAGTGTGGTGACGGTTTGGGATGCTGGGAAGGATTGAGTTCCCCACTTACCCAGAGCAGCAGCTCTTTCCGAGTGGGACAGTTTGCCCTACGGAATTTTGCAGGCCTGATATCTGCACAGGGCAGTGTCTCCATGCATAGGTTCCACTTGCTGGAGGGATGTTCTTTTTATGACATCTTTTATTTCTCAAACACTGTTCTTTATGAGCTACAAGGCCATGCTCTTCCTTTATGAGGAGCTGTTAGACCTACATCATCGATTATTCAAAGTCTAGGTCTAGGGCAAAACTCTCCAAATGTGAAGTTAGGGTCATAGCCATCTCTGCTTCCTTTTATTCTTCTAGTTAAGAACAACCCCCCCACACACACCCTTCTCAGCCAACAATAAAATCACTTTGGAAAAGGCTAGCATCCATCCACACTAGCAATTGTGCTTTCAGTAAGCCTGGTAATGCTCTGACAACAGCTGCCCTTGAAAAGGCAGATGGACAGTCACCAAGAAAGAAACCAGGGAATTTGCAGTGAAGGTCTCAGGTATCTGAGTGGATTACCTCTGCACTGGTCCTGAGCAAAGGCTTCCATATATTTTGTAAATGTCTTGACATGGCATTTCAGTGATAGAAAAGAGGGGAATGAGTAAGATAGCCTCACTTTGGGGAGCAAGAGACCATTTGGTTCCCTACTATACCTGGAGTACTGCACAAGGGCTTGTGGTTAGTACTGGCTATCATGCCTTGTGCTGGTCCAGGAAAGTATGTCAACCAGTACCACTGGGTACTGAGAATAATTGACCCAGCAAACCTTGTAACCTGGGGACTCCCTGAGTTTCCCAGGGCTGTTCTGGGATGCTACAGAACTAAAAGTTCAACCTTTGTTCCTTAAGACATGAATAAAGGAAAATAAGCCTACCAAACTCTACTTTTCTTGTGAGTTACTACAACAGAAGGCATCCAGAAATTCACACCCATACTGACTGCTCACTTTTTACAGACCTAAAGGCTATTTAGTCTTTCACTTCCATGAACAGGTATAGTAAACTACACAGAGAGCAACAGTGCCTACATGATATCTGATTGTGCTTACCGTGGTGATGAAAAAGCCGATCTTCAGATTTTTTGCATCCTGCGTATGCTCAGGGTGGATTTGCATGAGTGAAATTGCTACATTACAGGGTTTTGGGTCGTAATCTGTCACTTTGAAAAAATACTGAGGGTTTGTTGAAACCGCACCTGTTGAGGAAGTGTTAATAGGTTAACAATAGGCACATAGATGCCTCAATAGTAGCTTATTCTGTCAGATCTTGCTTACACAGACCCACAGGAATAGCTAGTTACTGCTCCAAGAACCCATCAACACAACAGAGCACTGTAGTCTCCATATTAGCACTAGATGTTGAGGCATCTGGAGTTAAACTAATTGTGCATTAATCATTCTAGAAATCTTTGGCGCAGTCCGAGAAGTCATGCAGATTTCTCAACCTCCCTACATCTGCTTCATCTGCACGGTACACTTTCCCTGAGGCAGAAAAGCAGTGACTCTTAATCAGGTGCCTGACCCAGTGGCTGAGCTGAAAAGGACTGCAGCTTGGACATCATAAGCACATAGAGAAGGAGAGAATGGAACATTAAGTTAGTGATTAATTCCTTAATGTTAGTGATGGACAGACAGAATTCGAGCACTAGAGGGAAAAGGCTTCTTCTTGGCCAAGGAAGCATCCCTGCTAAAACAGTAATGTGCCCAAAGTGGGGAAAAAGGATAGATGGCAGCATTTTAAATCAGGCTACACTTCAAGCCATGTAGCTGTGTTGAGTGGCCTCGAAAGCTGAAAATTAGTGTGATTGTACTCGGACAGGAACTTTAGTAGAGGGCTGGTGGAAAACACAGCTCCAAGGAAAATGGCCTTGTCCACACACTTTCAGTTCAGCCCCTGCATCTTCTTGCCCAGTCCCAGTGCCCATGGTGTGCAGCAGCACAGGCCTTGCCTTATCACACCTTGAGACATGGTGATCAGGTTATGAGGAGGAGCCTGAAACCTGTAGGCCAAAACCTGTGTGCTCCTAAGTCAGGGATCAGTATTGCAGAAAAAAAGAAGCCCATTCACTGATCAGATGCTACCATCTTAGACTAAAAACACAGAGCCTAAATAGTGATGTAGCTGTACAAACAAACAAAAAACCCAAAAACTAAACAAACAAACAAAAAAGAGGTAAGATAAAACCAGATTAAAAAAGACTGCTAATGATTGGAGCTTGCAATGCCAGAAGAGTGCTTGCAGACAGTAAACCCAATAGTCTTATCTGCTCAAAAACCTTTTAACCTCTAAAAATAGAGCTTTGTAGCAGATTTTTTTCCTTTCATATCCCTTTAATTTCAGAGTATCTCTTTCTCTGTAAAATCAACTACATATTTGCCAGACCAGACTTTCTGACGAGGCTCCTAGTAACACCTACTGCGACTCGCTGAAAGAAGATATACAAGCTCATTTTGATTTAAAGAGTCCACAGTTCCTAAATCACAAGTCTCCTGTTTTAACTCAGCAGCCAGTGCTGTTGCTTTGTTTCTGCCTGTTTAGCTGATAAGTGCTGTAATGGGAAAAGGCAGGCATTAACAACTGGCAATCAATATTCTTGCAATTTGGTGCTCAGACTGAGTGTTTCACTGTGAGCATCAGTGGAAGGTGAGCAGAGGGAGAGGACTGGGTGACTGCCGTGAGCATTCACTACCTGGGGAATAGTGGTTCCTTCTTGTGTCATGGCCTGAACTCCACAGGTTGATGTGCCTCTCCACAGACCATGCTGTGCAGCGCTGATCTCCAAAGTCCAGAAATGTTGGGGTGTTGTTACATATATATAGCCATGAAAACTGCTCCTGGAAGTTTTCAGAGGACATCCTGCAGAGAAGGAGGAAAATCTCACCTTTCGGTTTAAGACATAAGAGCACTGATGGCAGGTCAAGGCAGGAGGAGATCCTGCCCCTCTACTCAGCCCTAGTGAGGATGCAACTGGAGTGCCATGTGCAGTTCTGGGCTCCTCAGTACAAGCAAGACCTGGAGCTCCTGGAGCAGGTCCATTGGGGGCCTATGAAGATGACTAAGGGGCTGGAGGACCTCTCTTACAAGGAAAGGCTGAGAGAGTTGGACCTGTTCAGTCTGAGAAGAGACAACTGAGAGGGGACCTTATCAATGCCTATAAGTATATGAAGAGATGGTGTCAAAAGGATGGAGCCAGGCTCTTCTCGGTGGTGCCAAGCAATAGTACAAGAGGCAACAGGCTGAAACTGATGCACAGGAAGTTCCACTTGAATATTAGGAAGAACTTCTTTACTGCGCAGGTGACCAAGCACCGGAACAGATTGCCCAGAGAGGCTGTGGAGTCTCTCTCACTGGAGATACTGAAGAACTGCCTGGACAGCACTGGACAGCACTAAAACAGATTGCCCAGAGAGGCTGTGGAGTCTCTCTCACTGGAGATACTGAAGAACTGCCTGGACACAATCCTGTGCAGAGTGCTTGAGCAGGGAGGTTGGGCCAGATGACCCACTGTGGTCCCTTCCAACCATATTCATTCTGTGACTCTGTAAAGACACCAGCTACATATTCATGTTCACACCCCATGTCTTTCAAAGGAGATTACTGAGAGCAGTGAACATGACTGTAGCTGTGCTGGCTGACAGCTTGCAGAAGAGGTCAGCTCTCAACTAGTTTGGTCTGTCCTAACTGTCCCTAAAGCCCCAGGTAAATCACAAGGCATGTTCAGTAGCACCTAGGTGTAGCCCCACTATCTCCAGCACACCTCTGCCACTGCTTCTTGCCTTTGTCCCTCCACAGTGTCCTGTCCCACACTCATGCTTCACTCAAGCATTTCAGACCACCTTGCTGTTGCCCTGCCTTCCTCAGAGTCCCCACAAGGTAACAGTGCACTTTTTGAATAATAATAGTTTTTCTAAAGGATGGCTCACACATGGCTAAACTGTATCTGAGAGTAATCAGAGGCAGCGAAAAACCACAAGCACCTGCAGAGCAGTCAAGTGTGCAAGCTCTATGACATGCTTAGCCACCTGTCCCCTTCAAGCACCTGTCAGTCCAAGGTTCAAGCCAGGCACTTTATGGGGAAGGGCAGTGTGCCAAAATGACCAGGTCTCAGGGAGCTAGAATTTGACTTCTCTCACTTTTCATTTTTTTCACCAGCTTGTTACTTAATCTTGGCCAGGTCCTTTTCTCCAGGTCTTGTTTCCTCTGAAACCACAGGGCCAGGACAACCTTGAATTTGTTGTTTGCACGCAGCTAACACAGAGTGCCTTGAGCCATCACTAGGAGCAGAGAACTGCCCAAATTACTCTTTTTTCATAATGAAGGGGGAAAAATAGTAGAAAAAGGATCAATAGGAAAATACCAGAATTCTCCATCATCCTTATTTCTGAGAAGGACTTCTCTGTCTTCAGGGTTAACATGGTCCCACTGAGGTGAGCTGCAAAAGGCACAAATCAAAAGATGTAAGGCACAATTTTTCATCTCTCTGACTAGCTCATTCCCCTAGCCAGCCCATCATGCCTTGAGGGATCAGCAGGGGTGAACAAACTGCACATTGGGAACAGGACTGTGCTTGATACCTTCATAGCCAAAGCCAGCAAACAGAGCTGTATGTCTCTGCTGTGCCTGAGCTGCCTACCCTGGGATGAGGAATCCTGCCTCTGCCCTCCAATTCCTGTCCCCATGCTGGAGAGTTTAGTGAGGTACCAAGGCATAGCACCCTGAAGTGCTGATGTTACAATGACATGTAGAGAGCACATTAGCCAGTCAAATATGTTGTTTCCAAGCAGCATGATTATAATTAAGTGATAATTGTACTTTCTGCAGAGTTTAAGATAAATAAACAGGGCATGAATCAATAATTTATTGATTTATGCAGCTTACCTGTGAACGCGCTACTGACATTTCAATTACAGTTAGGATTGTAGTTCACCCTTCCAAAGAATGGGAGGATGCTGTCTGAGCAGATAGCTATTATCCCAGCCTTAAACACGTCTGCACAACCCACCAACCCATCCAGACGCAACATGCTATCCTGATTTTTCTCAGCGGAGAAGTTGTGAGTGATCCTAGCAACAGGGAGGGGTGGGATGCTATTAAACAACCTAAGGGTGACACAGGAATATCTTTCTAGTCACGAAAACACTGATGTAATTCCAACAGGAAGACTAACATCTATTTATTTACAAAACACTGTTGGAGTCTTCCACTGTATCCTGTCTTCCCTTAGGAAAGATACGTTAGATGATACACGTAGCAGCAAAGTGGCCTTTGCATCCCCAAAGCTGCATGCAGAATCCAAAAGATCAATTCAAGCAATTCACTGGCACTTTGCCTTTGCGATACGTATGGACCCTTTTTGTCTCTCTGTGTTCAATACTGCCCTACTCCAGGGACTTGGCTAACCACCCCCTTACCAAATTCAGACTCACAGGAGTGAAAGAGCAGGAAGATGGATGCATGATTGCTGCAGGAGAATTCAATAGAAGCAGCCAGTCAGTGTCTAGGGACATGGTCAGAGCTTACTCCAGGAAATAACAACTCTTTCACCCATAACTTATCTAGAATTATGCACTGGGTAAAATGTACATGTAGGCAAGAAGGGATATCTGAGACTAGTGAGGCTGCATTAGTTTCCCTTGGATTGGATTTCTGTGGGCAGTTCCTTTGCAGACGGAAATAATGCTTATACTGAAGTGATTTGGAAATATCTATTTCGTTAAAATGTGCGCAAGAGAGATATTCTTTACAATAAGCCTATAAAAGATTAATTCTCTATGACATTAAAGCTTTAAGACCATACTCATCACTCCAGGGCCCCTTCCACTCCCCATGGCCCCATGGATTCCAGATCCTGATGATATTTTTCCAGCCACTCTTGTAGCGGATCTGTAGAGAGGAAAGAAAAATAAACTTTGTCACAGCTTTTCACAATTGTGATATTCAGTGAAGAGATGGGTAATAAAATGGATCTTCCTCTACACCTGAGAGACCTGGCTTAACTTCTGATCTCATTTGGCTGCAGCTAAAAATCTGTGCCTTTTGCTACATTGCAAAGGAATGATGTGTGTGAGAAAACTGCCCATTTTACTCTCCTCAGAACAGTGAATACCTGCCATAGCTCCCTGCCACATCGCATGAATTCAACAGCCTTGGGAAATTCCAGTGCCTAATTCTGCACATCTGATGCTGTGAGTCAGCAAAGACAGAGACTTTGAGGAATGAGGTCACCAGACTGCCTGGAGTGAAAGACAACAGTCAGCATAGAGAGATGATGATAAACAGACTCCAGTACTGCAGTTTCCAACAGCTGGAGCTTCTAGTGCTTTTCTCCTCTTGCTGCCACTGCCACTTAAGCCAGAAGCAACTCACTTTCACCAGTGAAGCCAAAATGGTGAAAGTGGAAAGAAGAGCAAACCTTTTGTTTCTGTGTCTTCTTATTCACACGGGCAGTGCTGGAAACAAATGCCATGGCAGTTTCTTCCCAGGCAAAAGACCAGCTTCTAATCACTTCCCCACAGGACAACCTCCCTGGATGCCCTGGAACTTCTGTAAGGTGGGGTAAAGACTGTTTCTTCTCTCTGCACACACCCTGAGCAGTAGGAGGCTGGAACAGCCTTCTCCAACAGAATTAGGGACCCTTCTGCTTCTGCTCTGAGAGAGACAGCTGGGGCCTTTCTGGAGCCTGGCAATCCCCATCCTTCCATTTTGTAGCCTTTTGGCTACAAGTGTATGTCCTCCAAGAAGCAACACACTGACTATGATGATGGCACCTAGCATGCCGTGGCTTGAGGGGATATGGACCAAAGCCAAGCTCATACAGTAAACCATCAAAAAGAAAGGGAGAAGGAAGGAAATAGCTTAGAAAAAACAACATCCCTTATCCAAAGTACTTTAAGTTCTGAGATTCTAATGTCTTGTAGCTAACCTTCTTGACAGCATAGCTGTTGTTTGATTTCTTTCTTGGCCTTGCTCACTGTTAACTTTCCTTTTGTGCACTAGAGCTTACTGAGGTAAGTCATGTTCTGACTTCTGGTTGTAAAAAATCCTTCATTTCTTTTGATCCATGTGATAAATTGGTTATGTTTTCAGCTCATCAATATTAATATCTACCCAGGAGAAGTTTTGCATGAGTAGAACAGCTTTAAAAGATGTAGAAATGCTGTTCTTGAACCAGTGATTTACTTTTCACTCAGTGACTTTTGGCAGCTTGCGATTTGGCTGAGCAAATGTAGATTTGCATCACATGACAAATCCAAGAATTTCAGCCAGTGCTCCTATTCCCATTTGAAACAGAAAAACAAGTTTTTTAAGAGTCAGCATGGAATGAAAATCTCCAGCAATGCTGTATATGCTGCTGAAGTGTCTCAAAACAAAAATGAATTTGAGTTCCATTTTTCCATTAGAAAAAATTACAAATTTGGATATCCTCCCTCTTCTTGTCATGCCATAATCCTTCCATCTCCTGGAATTTGAACTATGTGCTTTCAGCAATGCCTCCAAAGTGTGAAGCTAATTCAAATTATGCTGAATGGAACAGCAGTGCAACTGTTCTGTAGTAGATCATCAGTACAAGACCTCTAGACAGGAAAAGGTCCCTGATCTTACCTTCACAGCTCCTGTGACAGTGTAGGCATGACCCTGTACAATCCCATTCTTCAGCTCTATGTTCCTATTCGGCTGCAAAAGGGAGAAAGCACAGCTTTTAGCTCTCTGGCACACTGTAGAGGTATAGCCATCCGCTCCCAGAACTATCATTTACCACAGCACTAAAAAAGACTTGGTTTTGACTACAGCAGTATCTCAGATAGTGACTCCAGAGGAATGTAACTGTTGTTCCCACTGGAGCCATGAGCAAGCCAGTAAATTTAACAAAACTACAGGTCTTCACTTATTTGCAAGTTCTTCAATGGTCCAGACTGCTGCAACTGCAGAATGACTTGGACTGGATGATTAACAGTCAGACTGGGTGACTGCAGAACTTCCCTGCCACTCACAGCCCAGTGTCAGCCACCTGAACTGAGGGGCTAGTGCTTGGCTTGTTTGCCACAGTCGAGCTTCATGTCCAAGTGAAGCAGGCACTACAGGAGCATGTCACACACTTTGCAGTCTTCCCTTACATGCTGTAAGGGAAGCCTCGGAGACATTTTATCAAGATACTTGCTGAGTATCACAAAGCCTTTTGCAACTTCTCACCATTAATATCAGTAGCCTGCAAATCAATTGCAATAATAGCATCTTGTTGCAGAAGAGAAATGCGTTGCTAGGATTGATCACAAAGATATGAGGCCAAAATCAGTCCTGCTGCAAGAGGACAGCACTCTATAGCAGTGGAATGAGCCAGGAGAGAAGCCATAGCCCCTTCTCTGATAGACCAATCCATCTACATCTGCCCAAATGCCTTTACATTCCCTACCTAATAACCTTATCTGCTTTCTGCTGCCAAGATCCCTTAGGCACCCATAATAACTATTGCATGAAGTGATTATAGGCTTCCTTTTCCACTCAAAAGAGCAACCTTTGTGCTAACACAGTAAACCAAGAAAGGCATGCTACTGGACCCATGACTAACCTGGCCTGAGGTGCTGCACCCCATCAGACACTGAGATTTGTCAGCTGCTTTCAATATCTCCTCCAGGTCAGGAGGTGGATCCTTCAATGAAAACTGCACTTGGACTCCGCCTGTGAGGTCTACTAAAGCATCAGAAAGGTAACCTCCATTCAAGCTCTGGTAGGAGCCCCGCAACCTGGGGAAGATGAAATAAATAAATAAAATAAAACTTAATTAGCCCTTATGCTGTGTTTTAATAAATGATGTGCGGGGCTGGCTTCCAAAATAGACATGTGCATTGAGGTGATGAGCACAGAGGGAGCCTGGGCTGTGTAGACATTGGGGCCAGGTAATGAAAGGAAACATCATTGAAATACATGGCCAGACACAACACATACCCTGTGAAATGAATGAGACTAAGGGAGAGATTTTCCTATGTATTCATCCGCATCTGAGGCAGCTGTCTAGAGTCATTTACAGCCAGTGGAAAATAATAAGGTGCATCTCATGCCAACACAGACATTTTAGGGAGAAGAGCTGCATCTCATCTAGAGGCATCCAGTTTCTTTCTTCCGAACAGGAAGGGAGACAAGGGTGAGTAGTTCAAATGGATGTTTCAGATCAAATGGAGCTGAACTGCTAGTTTCTACATCATATTTTGTCATGATTCTTCACAAAAATGGCCAGTATCCCTTTTGCAAATGAGAAACAGGAAAAAAGAGAGGTGAAAACATTTGCCCATGCTCCCAAGGCAAGACAGAAACAAGTTTTCAGCACTGTTCCCAGTTCACTCTGCTAGAGTGCAGTAATGGGATAATAATTTAATATTGCCAGCACAGTCCTTGTTGTTTTTATCGTGTGGTTTTTATTGAGACAGCAAATAAGCTGGAACATGCCGTACTTAGAGCAGGTAGAGCATGCTGTTAAACCCCACCATACACACTGTATTTAATGAATGTAATCAAATGAAGTCTGCAGCTAATTGTATTTTGAAGAGTTGTCCTTGTCCTACACTGATGAAAAGAATTTGTCTTGGGCACTGGGGAATAACTTCTCAAATGGGAATCTCATAAACAGCATTGCTTGCAACTTTAATTTAATAGCAGTTTGGTATGCTTTGTAATTAAAATCTGATGCAGCAAATTGATACTGAATCCTGAGTCAATTTTTCTGAGATATCTCAGGACAAAATGCATGCTATTCCTGAATCGCTGAGATGCTGCTTTAACATTTGCTTACTCCTGATCAGATCTGCCAAAATAATTAGCTCTTTTCTTCAGCTTCTCATCACTGCAGTGCTAATATTACATCAGCTTGAGGTACCAAGTTCCAGCCCTTCATACTGCCCCTAGCACAGGAATTTTTCTTCAGCATATTTAATAATGGGCAACGAGCAAATGCTAAGGGACCACACTTTGATCCCTTCAATCTCTAGAGGGCTTATTAAAATTATTATCTCTTTATTAAGCATTATTAACCCTGCAGTACTCTGAGGACCTCAGCTAAGAGTTAGAGCTCTCTGAGTGAAGTGAAAGCTGTCTAAAGACTCACAGGAGGTCATGTGTTGTGCCTGGGCATGTTCTTCCACCATGCTTCGTCTCACTGCCTGTTCCAATCAATCACATGATCTCTGATGAGTGACTGTAAACAGAGGTAATCCTTGCTTAGAGTCTGTAGAGGAAAATACAGAAAGAAAAACAAGCAAAGAAGTTTGCTTAAAGTAGCCAGCCCCTATTGTGTTACCAGCCACTGCTCTTCTCGTTTTACTTCTCAGTCATTAACACTCCAGAGTTGAACTGAGTACTTTTAGGTCTGGGTACATTTAGGTCTAACTGGAGACCAACATCTCCAGGTTATGTTTGTCCTACGTTTTGCATGCAGCCACAGTTCCTTGCACTTCTTCCTCCTGTGTATTTTGCATAAAGCAGAGGGTGAAATCACCCATAGAAAACACTCAGCAGTTGGTGGAAGAATGGGCCAGGTATATTTACTTGGCATATGCTTTTTCCAGCAATGATGGCCAGAATTCATTTGAAGTTCGAGGGTGTACAGACAGGTATCTTCCATCCAGTAATGGCAGTCGGTCATCTATCACTACATCCACCCAGTCTCCATATTGCCAGAACTGAAAATAAATAAAATAAAATTTTAATAA